>NC_055697.1:25060414-25235414 GCF_017639745.1 Melanotaenia boesemani | reverse complement strand
ATATACAGGAGATTATCCCAAATATTAACTGTGATGAGTACTGTTAACCCTTTGTTAGTGTCTTTAAAACTTCACACCAAACAGCTGCAACAGCATGAAAAACACAGTTGGCAAACACACACACACACACAAACAGGTGGCATATGTAGTGTGATGGTGGAGTGTGCAGCATAGAGATGCATGGATGAAACTGTGGAAAAGACAGGAAGCCCCTCTTCTTGTCTTCTTTGTCATCCATTCCCCTTTAAAATAAAGGAGGGATGCGTAGGGAAGGAAAGAGAGACAAGGAGGCAGAGGCTTCTGGTTTCTAAGACTGAGAGGGAACTTACTGAGTGTGAGTTTCATCATCTGCACCATCATCATCCTCATCCTCATCATCCCCTAAGTGTGCCACATGGCCCCTGGGAGAGGAGGTGAAGACAGTAAGGCGGGAGGTTGGAAAGACGGGGAGAAAGGGAGTAGAGATTGTTGTGGTGGGGGAGAGAAGAAGAGGGAGAGATTAAGGGGGAGTGGAGCAAGCAACAGACAGGAGAGAGGGTAGAGGTAGAGGGGAGGAAGGAGGAGGGAGAGCTGAGTGAAGCTCGATTAACAAACTACCTCTAACATCTAAACCCAGGGCAGAGCTAAAAGGACTGAACAGATTCTTCATCCACATGGCAACCAGCAAAATTAGCAAATGGCTCGATTTCCTACAGATCAGAACAACTTGGGAACTTATTTCTACAACCTGACATTTCCACAGGCAGCCGGACGCATTGAAACTATAAAGACCTTCAAGAAATACAAACAACTTCACTTAAACTCTGATCAGTTTACTCTGTATATGTAATACAGGCTTATAACGGGGCTACTACTGAAAACCAAATCCTGTTTTATATTCTGAGATTTATTTTTATAATTAAAACTGTTTATATTGTTTTGGAGAGGTTTCAGGAAAGGTTTCCCTTCTTCCTACAGAAAGGTTATACAGCCATTTTCAGATGTTTTAGCTATTTAGAGTGGCATCGCCATAACATTCTCTCAAGCATCTTGATTCAAGGACAAATAAAACCACTTTAAATGGTGATTTTCTATTACATGACACTGAACAGCATTGGCATGACTCGGCAGGCTTTCCCCCTGCTTTGTTTTAATTTTAGACGTTACTGTCTGAAATTTCAGGGTAGTTTGTATAAAGCTGTCAGGCATATAAACTTTGCTGTGTATGTGCTTATTATTGATAGAGCTGATGTTTTTTTTCTCTCTAAAGTGACTTGCAAGTCAGGACAGTAAGTTGGTGATTTGTTTTTATTTAAGAGGACTTTAAATATTTGCTACCAGTGATCATGATGGCTAAATACTAAAGAAAGAAATCCACTCCACCTTTGGAGCTCACAGACAGACAGATGTAGCCGCTGTAGATTAATCTGTTATGTGATCTGCTACTCAGAGGGACATTAAATAAATAACAAAATAATAGCCCTGTTCAAACTTTCCTCCTCCATGATTTTACCTACAATAAACAGCTGGAGCACTGAGGAGTTGTTTTCACATTATTACTTAAAACTGTTCTCTGAAGCTCGCTGACTATCCATCAATACCTTTAGCTGCTACCATCCACCAACAACATATGATTATATCCATAAAGATTATATCACAGGACACTTTAGGTACTGTCCTATATTGCTAGAACAGTAAATATTGTGCATGTTAAGTCGCACATTCTATCACGTTTACAGACCAAGTCTAAGTTTGCTCTAGAACATGTTAAGAGCAAGGTCACTTTATGTGGCGTAAAGGGTAGAACAAAGTGGCATTATTTAAAGGTCAGAGAAATAGTGACCTCGATGATTTCATGCACAACCGCAGACATATTCTGAATTTGATGCCCTCATCCTCTTCCACGACTTTTATAAAGCCTCTGACGCCATAGAACAAGCATTCCTTCTGCAAGCTCTTAATTCATTTGGTTTTGGTACTCACTTCATGAACACAACTGAAATGGTTTATAAAGGAATTAACAGTTCTGTAATAATTATAGAGATTTATTGTTAAACGTGAGGTGAGTCAAGTTTGTCCAATCTCTCCCTTTTTATGTTTGCTAGTCATTAGTACTATTTATCTTACAAGCAACTGAGCTAAAAGGAATCTCTGTCTTTGAGAGAGAATTTAAGATAGCTCAACTGGCAGATAATAGCGATTTATTTCTACAAGACAAACTGAAACGGCAGAGACTCTAAACTTAATCAACTTTTTCGCTACTGCTTATGCCTTGAATATTTCTAAGTGTGAATTGTTGCAATGGACCTCACTTAGACAATATCCCAATAAAAGATTATGCTACATGTTTTAAAAAATTAAAATGCAACTAACTAGTCTCAACCTTCTTGAGAAGATCATTAAATCTAAAGTAATCTTTAACTCTTGTCTTCAGAGACCCAGGTTTGTTTGGTAAAATTCTTCTCTCTAAAGCAGATGGACTTTTCCACTTTATCACACTGTGTATTCAGTAGGGGAGTGGGACGCCTCTGCATGCCTAACAAATCACACACAGCGAGTGATGACCGTGGATGCAACCACTGATTTGCCTCAGGTCTGGGCAAACTTGTCTGCAACCTTTAACATCTGTGATGTGAAAATCTTGCTTAAAATCTTGCAGTGTGAACTAGGCTGAAGTAAAAGAAATTATATACAGAGAAACTCTTATTTAAAAATCATATTTCAAGTGAAAGCCTTATGAAATGCACAACATTGTTCTAACAGACATGGCTTCGTACCATGTGCCTGTACAAAAATTCAACTATTTGTACAATTCTGTACTCTCTACCTATACATGTGAAAACGCTGTAATTTAAAGAGATTTCAGGAAAAAAAAACTTTCATACGAGATTACCTCACAGAAAGCCACAAAGTATGTAAAAAGCAACAATTATCTTTTGAGTAACTAAGAATTTCTCCATAGACTTGCCAGCATAATTGCTATAATAAAACTTCTTGCATCTTTAGCTGCAAAAGGAATGTGAATGTGTTTGCATGTATGTATATGAGTGTGTGTCTGTGCCATGCACTCTGCAGGAAGCCCTTATGAAGCACAGCCTTCTCCTGAAGACATCAAAGCATGAAAGCAAGCTGCAGAAGGAAAATAAGACCCTGCAGAACCCAAGATGCTGCGAGCTGTGAAAGTCTGGAGTCATTACAGTAGTGTTAGTGGCGTGTAATTGGCTCGATTAGTCCTGCTGTTAAATAATGATTGGCTGATGGGTGAGGGTGGTTAGAACAGCTGCCAGTCAATCCAGGTTGAAAGAGGTGGGACTTACCTCTGCTGAAGCTCCTCTTCCACTGATTTGAGGAGGCTCCTGTTTATTAAAAAAAACAGTTTAAATAAGACAACTGAACCTGTTTTCTCTGCTTACAAAGCTTCCTTGTGAACAGAAAAATGCACTCCAATGTAAAGTAAAATTAAATTTCTCTAAATTATGAATAAATGATAAATTCTACAGCATCAAATCTCCTCCAGTGTTACACTGAGTCTCCTCCTGTTTTCCTACAAATTTCCTCTATTTAAATGGTTACCACAAGTCTGCAGCTGTAGCTGAATCAGTGAAAAAGTTGGTGAGACTCACTTGTTTTCTCCCAGAAGACTTGGTGAATCCTGACCATACTCCAGCTGCAATTCCTGGAAAGCAAACAAATCCCATCACTGCTGTGTTATAGTAAATATACTCACTTCACAAATGTAAAATGTATTTAGTTTCCTCACTAATGTAAACAAGGAGGAAAATTTCATTCATACTAATGGCATCCTGCTGCTACTGTTTTAGCCTGCTAAAAAGTAATAAACAGCAGCAAAATTGCCACCCTGGAATTATACATCTTTTATGTTTTATATTCAGGTTGCATACAGCAAATGTTCTATATGGGTCAAATCTCCTTTATAAATAAATATGGTGCTTAAAATGTCTTAAAGGAGTTCAATATATTTTTTCCTGCATTTTAATTGTTTTCTATTTATTTATTTGCAAGAGGAGAATCTCAAAAACTCAACCCCAGTCAAAGTGATTTATTCCTATCAACAAAATATATTATATTATTTCAAAGAACTTGTAATTTGCTTTATAAGACAAATTTACTAAAGTAAGACAAAATTACTAAAGTAAAATGTAATTTCCTGTTATAAGAAGACTCCTTACTTTATCTTATTTAATGAGTTTAAGAGGGTAAGTACAAAGGACACAATTAAATATTTCATCCAGAGTAGGGGCCAGTTTCAGGTAGGAATAAGGTAAATATTTACTATATGTTACTCGTAAAAGTACTTTATAACAGCGACCATTAGTTGAAGTTTACTTTTGGGTTAGACAACAAGCGACTCCTGTAATAAATCTAACTGGACTTTATTTTATATCACTGCACAGAAATAGAATGCATCCTGTGTTTATTTACAGTAGAAATTGTTTGAGTTAGTCGAAGTAGCGTGATGTCATGATGGGTGGTATTACATCTTGCATTTCTCTCTATGGACGTGTTGTGAGTCATAAATTTCTTTTTCCTGTCGCCAGATTTTTACCTTTATTCACTTTCTATGTGTTTAGGAAGATTTTAAAGCTTAATTATGTATGTCTTTAGTCAGCAGAGATGCACCGACTCCAAGGTCTTAGTCAGGTGCAGGAAATAAACAGGATAGGTGCTACAGACAGTGTGTGACTTTGACTATAACTTTATTTGTATCTAGAAGAGAAAACATTTTCAGTACAATTATAAGGGATCACTGTATAATCAAGTAATCAGTGATACGTCCATTTTCTATATCCAAACTGCTGATTGGTTCACAGATTCACTCTGAACATGAAGTACATATATGATACATACATTATTTTTTCTAGGCTTCTGTTGATGCCAGATTCTTCCCCATCTGCAGCAGAAGAGAACACCTCACCCTAAATTTAATTTGACTACACTGGTAACCTGTGTGTTTTAGAGCTGATGTAAACATTGTACTTGTTAGATTAATGTATAACCCGACCCACGCTCTTCAGTGGGTCACTATGAGAAATGACAAGATACAGACTGAAAAAGTAGGAGCTTTTTACTGTCAAGCTTCATCAGTCTGGAACAGAAACAGTGTTTTCTCTTAAATTATGTGTTCGCTTTATTATTGACATTTTATTTCTGTATGCGCAAGAAAATATTTATTTATTTTTACCATTTTGTTATTTATAATCAATTTATTTACTGTTATTATTATTATTATTACTACAATTTTTACTAGTATTACTATTTTTTGTTATTATTATTCCAATTCCAAGGTGACAAAATGCAGAAGTGCGCTTTTTTTTTTCTGCTCCCCCCCCCCAAATATCTGCTTAACTGATCCAGATCTGTCATCACAAGTTTAGACCTATTTGCTGGCAATAACAGCAGCAAAAACTATCACACAACTATTAATTCTTTATTGATGAAGAGAAAAAAAAGGTGAAAGCGTGAAGAATTTCACAAGAATAGCAAAGGTGAATGGAAAGCCAGAATAAGTCACAAGCCAGATGGTTAAGCTTCTCTACCGTCTAAATGGGGGCATAAAATACTGTTAATACTCGTCTTTGGCAATGCTTTTCAATATGCATTATTCTTCTAAGCAAACTCACGTTTTGAATAGTTATCCTCTGGTTAACCTCTAATTATATGCTTCTTTCTTTTAAACCACTTAGTTAAATTTGCTAATCACTGCAATAACAGAGCAGGTGCTAGATAACTGGGACTCATTTGTTTGCTTTTCCTTTCCTATAAAAACTATTAAATCACACAGATCCACTGCTGTGTATATAAAACCATTCTAACTGACGTGAATGAATTTTTAACTTTAAAATTTTATGTACAAAACCACAAATTTGTCACACAAAATTGTTCTAAGATAATGACACAGCAGCAAACATGCAACAAGAAAATACACACTGAGATAAAAAAAAAGAAGTCTAATTGCTCCGGTCAATTACAGCATACAAGAAGGTTAGAAAGTATGTTAGTTAAAAAAAAAAAAAGGAAGAGACAGAAATCAGGTATATGTCAAACAATATCACATACAACACAGCAAACACTCAAAAGTCGAATGCATTTGTGTGCGTAATACTAGGGGCAGGAATGTCTGCACTCTGCCACTTTCAGTCTTTTGGCTTGCAGCTAACTGAATCTGACCAACTGCCTTTCTCTGACTGTTTGTGTGTATTTCACTTTTACAGGAAAACAACCAACAGAAAAACACCAAAGACTCTTCGCACAATGACAACTACAACACCAGTTAGTGAGGCAAAAGTTGGAAAAGAATAAGATGATTGCGAGATGGACCAACACGGAGTGGAAAAAAAAAAACATGTTGGACATTATGCAGCTTTAAGAACCAGCCCTCTAGAAATCAGAACAAATGACAGAGGAGATGAAGATGGAGGACTGACTGGGAGGAAAAAAAAAAAAGAAAAAAGGTTAACAGATAGGTAGAGAGACCCAGAGGGACAAAGAGAGAGATAGTGAGAGAGAGAGAGAGGGAGTACTACCAGATTAGATCTCGCGGTATAGTAGAGCTCCTCAACACAGTCCAGATAGGGCTCAGAATCACACTGGTCAGCAAGACAGAGCGAGAAAGACCTCAGTTAATACATTTACCTGGACTGATGGAGGGAACAGGGGTGGAGCACAGAGAGAGGATGATGGGTGAAAAATGGATTAAGGCCAAAAATAGGCTCAGAAGTAAATTGATCACCAAGACAGAAGAGGAGGATACAGGAATTTTAAACCCAAGATAGGAAGGGATGGTAAGTGGGTGGGGATAAACTTCTGAAGATTAGGGTTAAAAAAAAAAGATCAAGGATACTTGGTGTAAGTAAGGGTGGGATTGATTTTTGGCCACAGTTAAAGGAATGGCTCAATATATAAAAAGTTTTGCACCATCTGTTTAATAGAGGCTTTTTTTTTAGGACAGACAATATATGCTTCAAATCATGTTATCTATAAAAAGGGTGTTATTTATATCTCTTACAATTCAAATGTGGTAATGTGGCTTTATTGATTCCTAAGTGCTACACATAGCTCCACAGATTGGATGGATCTGCAAGAGATAAAAGCTACGCTGCCAGAAGGACAAAGAGAACAGATCTGTTTTATTACCCTTAATAAGCAAACTTAAGTGCAAAAAGATGGCTGGAGATGAATGGATTGGTGACCATGTTTGACAATGTTAATCCACATTTATGGCTGAACTGGGGGGAAATAATAAATAATAATAAAAAAACAAAAAACAAGGTGATGTTTTGACTTTAGGTGGATGCTTTTTAGCCAATCAGAAAAGAGGGGACAGTGGAGAACGTGCAGAGGGGGGGGATAAAAGGAAACGTGGGAGGGAATAAAGGAGCAGAGGACCAACATGCTTGATTTTGAATAAACCCTGCAGCATCCCATTTGTCCATATCAAACTACAATTGCAGGTCAGAGAGTAATTGCCAAAAATACTGTCTTCTCTAGTTTTCACAAACTCCACAGAGAAACTGTGGTTCAACTAATCTGAAACAGCAGATACAGACTGTGTGTATGAGGGCTCTTATACACCAAGCTGACCTGAAGAGTGAACGTTGACACCCAGTACAAACTATTTCCAATGGTTGCCCACAACGTACAATCTGCACCAGTGCAGAAGGGGATGGTGAATATATGTTAAGACACACCAGTGAGTGTTTTTCATTAATGCCAAACAGATCATTGACATGGTCTCACTTTTTAATGCCACACTGCCACGTTATTATGACAGTGTTGCTTGTTTAAGACAAAAGAGAAGATGAGAAGGAGAAACTTTGCCACTGAAAGTTTGCACTGCCTTGCTTCCTGTCTCTTCTTCTGAGCCCTCCCCAGTCAGTAAAAGCCAGTAAAATGTTGACTCTTGTCTTATATCCTGCTCTGTCCCACCACCATCAGCCATGGCGAGCGGTCAAATGGGCCAGTGTGTTGATATCCAGTTGCTGTCCTGTCATGCATTGATGTAAAGCTGTCATATGAGGCTTTGGGCTGAAAATAAATTATGAAGTGTATTTTCTGGGCTCTGGGACATTGCAGGGCAACAATGGCTCCAGTAATGTGCAAAATAAAAATCAGTGTACCATCAAAACGAGTCAGAGGCACATTTTTAAGGTCAGAGTCAAGTTATGTAGGGTTGCTTCAAGTTGACTATAAGCTTTCTTTTGTCACTGCTGCTTGTGTTCTCCTGCAGTTACTGAGCATCTCACCAATGGATGCGATGCCAATTCTAGATGAACTGGTCGAAAAAAATGGGACGTGTATACCAAAAACATAATAAGAGACATCGATTGATGCTACAGATGTGCCTGATGACTGACTGTTAATTTGGTGTATAAGAGCCCAGAAGCAGCTATTAGCCACGTCTGTCATATAGCATGTTTCTTCCCTTCTGCGTGTCATTTTCAAAGTTGCCGTCACAAAGAAAAATAACAACAAACTCCAAACTAACAGCCTACCCAGGAAAATTTAAAAGTTTTGACTTTGATCCGAATCACACACAATAAGATAACCTTTGCCCCTAGCTTGGTTCATTCTCTGGTTGTTAGTATGTAGATCTGCAGGTCTGTTTCACAACACATTACTGAGTGACTTAATTAATAAAATTGTGATAAATCATAAAAAAAATCTGGTGATGTGAAAGATAAGTGCATGTTTGACTGTTTTTATTTGTGCTTAACCTCTGATGCTGAGAACAGCTTGGTTTAGTCAGGGTGCTTCCCGTGATTAGGTGAAGACCACCCATGCTGGTGAAGCCACAACCACACAAACATAACCTCACTCAAACGCATGTAAACATAATATCACAGCGAATAACTCACCGGCTCATGATGAGGTTCAGTCTCCTTTCTCAAGGGAGGATCAAACTTCACCTGGCCAACTGGGAACAGAGAGGACCACAAAGTGGAGAGATGGACACATGATAGGATGACTCGCTGTAAAAAATGGTAACATTGAATGGGGCACTTACAGTTAATTTCAGACAGGGTCTTTCCTTCCCTGGTGCTCCTGCTGGTAGAACGGATACGATGAGGAACGGAGACCGGAGACTATCAGGAAAAAGAAAGACACGCAAAAAGTCAAGAAGCTGTTGAAAGATTACACACAATGTAGTTGTTTACACAGAAGAGGGGAAAAAAAAACTTAATTCTTCTGCTACTTCCTGTGAGGCGAAAAATGATGACACAGCAAAACACTGCAACAGGAAGAACAAAACATAGCAACGCAGTTGAAGGAAAATACTCCCTGGCAACAGCATCGATGTTGGCCAGCCATGACATTTGTGGTTAAAGCCAACCTTTACATGACATCCAGGGATTAGTTCCAGTGAATAACTATTCCCTTTACAATATCACATATTACATGTTTCATAGATGCACAGTTGGTCATTCATAAATCAAAACATGACCGTTTGCACAGCAACGTGGCATTTCTACACAATCAAAACTTGATCTGATCAAACAAAACTTCAAGTTTTATTTTAAGTTTCTCAAAGAAAGGAACATCAGCAACCTTACAGCATGCCTAGGAAGCACTGCAGATAACAAACCAGTACGATTAAAATCCATCTACAACACCAGATTTGCAAAGTCCATTCTTATACCATTCAAACCATTGTTAGTAGCTATAATAGATAATAAAGGGTAGATGAATGTGGCTTCTGTAGGAGGATGGTTGTCTTAAAACCAAAAAATAAATAAATAAATAAAAATGTTTTTTTTTTAAAAGACATTGTTATGTAATCTGCATACAAACAGTGGGACCTTCCTGGCTAAATAAATGAGAAATAAAATAAATATAATTACTCTTTTTGTATATATCTTGTATGCTGTAATTTCAAATGCCCCAATGGTCCAGAATTTTAATCTTTCAGGCAGTGTGAGGTAAATATATCCGAACAGCTTGAAGGGATTTACTTCATCACGGGGGTTTATTCACACATATGTCTGACCTGTGTGCGACTGATGGATCTCTGTAAGGAACGCGGCAACGTGACACTTTGGAAGACACATTCACGAACCCCGTTTTCTTTTTCTTTTAAAATAATCTCTGCTGGTGCTACAGACCTTTAATGAATTGAGATGTTCCTGTTACATGCTGAGTCACTGATGTTGTCAAGGTCAGTAAGCGGTAATTATAAAGTTAACAGATACAGAAAAACAAATTTTCTGTATCATTTCACCTTCATAAATGGCAAAAGTCAACGGGAGCTAAAAAATTTTGATCCTACACTTTCATAAAAATCAGCTGATATGAGTGTAAGCACAAAAATTTTGAACATTACATCCGAGCAAACACTGAAATGTACTAATTATGAAACTGTAATACTAATCCATCACTGCAGTCTGTCACAATGCCAACTTCCATGACAACACCAGTGACGCATAAAGGACTGGAAATAGAGTAACTCTCTACTCATTCAGTTCTGTAGTTGATCTCAAAGAGAAAAGAAGAAGAAAAAGAAAACACAAATGGCATACTGGTTTGTGTTAGAATGACACCACTGCAGCCGACACAAGTACCTTCCTACGGGCTGCAAATCGGGGTGCACGTCGAGCACCGGGGCTTATCGGGAGGAAATGACCTCTGTACTTAAACTGAAGGAGAGGAGGAAGGAAATAAGGGGTAGAAAGGAAAATAGGAAAAGAAGGGAAGAAGGTGGTGAAAGAAAGAGGGAAAGGAGAAGTGCTACAAGGAGTAAAAGGAGAGAAAACTCAAACTCAAGAGGAGTGAAGTGAGTGATCAAGAGAACAGAGGCAAAAGAAGACATGGCAGAAGAGGATGAAGGGAATGGGGGAGAAAAGGAGGAGAAAAATGAGTAATGTGCCAGAAAAAGAAGAAGCAAGGTGGAATGAATTCAATGAAAGACCAA
Source organism: Melanotaenia boesemani (assembly GCF_017639745.1). Classification (NCBI taxonomy): domain Eukaryota; kingdom Metazoa; phylum Chordata; class Actinopteri; order Atheriniformes; family Melanotaeniidae; genus Melanotaenia; species Melanotaenia boesemani. Next base: position 25,224,508 of record NC_055697.1, on the reverse strand, counting down.
CTGAGGAAACAGGAGGATAAAATTTAAAGGTTGGAAAAAGAGAAGAAAAAATCCGGCAAAACACAATCATTTCTCTGCTGGCCTGCTTGTTAACTTGATGCTTGTTTTACAAAAATCAAGTCCTGAAATGGTCGAAGGTTACCTCAGGTTCAGGGTCGTCGTCATCAAAGTCATTGTAGGTGCTGTGGTCGGGGTTGTTAGCTTTGTCCAGCAGCTCGATCGCAAGCGTCCGACTGAGAGGCTGGGACACGAACGGGTGCTAAAGACAGACAAGACAGAGTCAAAGCAACCATTAAAATGATCAATGGCAAAACTGTAAACATCCCCCAATTTATTATTAATTAATTGTAATGATGTACAATGGTATAATAGGGCTAAAATAGGTTAAATAAATAGAATGAAAATAAATTTAAATTAAAAAACTTGAAGGATTTAGCAACTAGCTATAAATACTTATGATTTAGGCCAAAAATACTATTTAAAAATTATCATAACCTTCCATAGTAAAGATATTTTCAGTGAACTGGACAGATTCTAAAGAATTTTGTCTCAGAATCACACAAAATGCATCATTTTCTTTAAAAATTGTCTACATAACCTCAGAAAAGATAAATAGATTTAAAAAAAATGTGAATTTCTTACTTAAATCTAAAAAATACCTGGGTTAAACATCTGTAGGTTTTCTTGAAATAAATATTCTTTTCCATGGGAAACTATTGGGAGTTTTAATTGGTAAATAATTAATGTGACTGTTCATCACAGCTCTCATATACAGATTATTAATTTACACCATTTTAACCGATGACTAACTACAACGACAGAATGATTAAGGATGTCTTCAGAGCAACAATGAGTTTTACTTCAATGTGTGGAGTCACAGGAGATCTGTTTGCATTAAAACAATACGAGCATGTTTCATTGCTCACCTGCAGCAGTTTCTCAGCTGTGGGCCTCTTCTTTGGGTTCTTGGTTAGGGCTAGTTTGACAAAATGGTGAAAATTGTTTGTCCTGTTTTGCCCAAAACAAGAAGGCAGACAGAAAAGGAGAAAGGGTTAGTTGAAGGCTCTGAAAAATCACAGCAGGGTGTTACATCTGCAGCAACTGAGTGAAACAAATCCAAGAAAAGCTGTAGTCTCACCAATTCTGTTTATCTTTCAACTTTGGAGGCTGGAAGTTACTCTTAGTCATTAGGAACAGAGCCCTGATGGATTAGAGAAAAAAAAGAATTGCATCTCATATCTTCACAATAGTTTCATACACGAGTTGTGAAAAAGCCTCTTGTGCCACATATAGTTACAATCATGATCAATACACTGACTTTTAATCCTAAGGTTTTATATATCAGGGTTTAAAATGAGGGAAGCCTCAAATGAACAAAATAAGTGAGATTTTATTTTGTTATTGTTTAGTGTGTGAAAATTAAATACATCCCATAATTCAGTGGCTTATAGAACAACCATCAGCAGTAATGCTTTGAAGACACTGTGAAACACTGTGATTCATATCTTTTTCCACCATTCTGCTGTGGATTTGTTGTTGTGTTTGGCATCACTGATATGTTGCATGACACAAATATGCAAAGTTTTAGCTGTCAGATAGATGGCTTTAAATTTTAATCTAGAATAATTTTAGTATACAGATGAGTTCACAGTCCACTCAATGATTCAAATTTGCCTGTGGCAGCAAGACAAACCCAACCATGCATGGCAATTGGCATGAGGTGTTTGTACTGTACGCTGGGTTTGGTTTTTTTTTTAAAGATGGTGCGGTCCATTCTGACCAAACATCTCCACTTTTACCTCTGTCCAAAGAACATTGTTCTAAAAGTGTTGTGCTTTCATCAGGCTCAACTTTGCAAACGTAAGCTGTCTTGTCATGTTTTTTTTAACCAATAATAAAAAAAAGCTTAATCATAGCAATCATTCCAAATAAGCTATACTTATTCAGTTTTTCTCCAACTGTTTTTTTTTTTGTAAACTTTAATATGTAATATGCAAACTGAAACCTGAGATGTAGCTCTTGGGTTTTCCCAGTTTGCCTGAGAATTGCAAAGTTTGAACTTAGTGGGATGTTCACCCTCAGAAAGATTAGCAACTGTTTTAATGCCTTTTCTCTTGTGGATGGTCTTTCTTATTCTTGAATAATGGTCTTCAAATATTTTCAAAATAGCCTTATGATCACTCCCACGTCAATGGGTATAATCCCTTTTTCTGTAACATAATTTCTGATGTCTTTCCCTCTTGGCATTGTATTAACACAAGAATGCTCAATCTGCCAAAACATCTGCTTTTATGGAGCTGCTCATACTTGGTGAAAATCAATTAATCAAGTGCATCTAAATAACAGCACCTAGCTGTCACTTACTCTCTTAAATTCTTTGGAAACAGTGAGGATGTACTATGTTATCAACACAATTCTTCTGCATTTTGACTTGTTTTTTTTTTAATTGATAAATGATGGTGGTGTATTCTGTCATTTTGTTGATCTGATGTTGGATTCACCCAATTTTCAAACCTGGTAAGAATCAAATTATCTTTTTTTTCATTATATCCTTGTACACAAAACCTTAGATGTGCCTTGTTTTTCACATTACTGTGCGTAATATTTGTTAAAACGTGTTTAAAACCTGCACAAACACTAACACACAGACTACCTACCTCATCGGGTGCAGGTCAAACATAGGTGGCTGTAGTTCTGCCAGCTCTATTGCAGTAATGCCCACTGCCCAGATATCACACAGCTGGTTGTAGCCTCCTTTCCTCTCAACAGCTGCTACCTCTGGAGCCATCCTGTTAAAAAAAGAAATATATGGTAAGTAAAATTATTTAGGAAAATCCACAATGATTTACCACAACAGTAAAATTTTAAGCAAGTGAAAACACAGACAACAAATTCTAGCAGGTTTATTTTAGCTGAATATCCCATCATGCATCAAATAAGTCATTAACGTAGACTTGCATGCAGCAAGGTGTTCAATTTTCCTCATTTACTGTACCTGCATGAATACACTTGGTAGGTATTAAGGGAGCTCATGCAGAAAAACAACTCACCAGTAAGGCGTTCCAATGAACGACTTCCTTTTGGCAAGAGTCGCTGTGATCTGAGCTGATACACCAAAGTCAGCTAAGGAGGGGGAGGCAGGAGAAAAAGAAAAAGTACAGCACATGCGAGACCAAGACAAACCAATTCCAAGTCAGCAAATGAGGCTGTTCAGATTCAGTCTTTTCAAGCAGAAGCACTTGCGTGTTCTCCTTACCTAGTTTAACGTAACCATTGTCTGTCAAGAGAATGTTGGCTCCCTGTCAGAGATAAAACATGCCACACATCAGCATTTAAAACAAGAAATTACAACTCAGGTCAGGTGTGCCATAACTCCTACATGCTATATTTGGTTAAGTAAACTTTGAATGAAAAGTAAGGAAGTTTGGTTTTTCATTTTTTTGTTTTTAACTGCTCTTTGGCAATATGTTTTAAGCCGTTGGAAAGCCTGCGTATTTCTCTTTTAAATGGTGGCACATCTGTAGATGTGGAATGAGCAGCAGAGTTGAGTATGTGGGTTGTGCCCACTAAAAACTTGTCAAATCGTCTCTGCCAATGCCTAACAGCTTTTTTGTTGTTGACTCTGTAATTTATTGAATTGAGTGACTAAAGCATGAAGAAACAAGACGTAATTTCAATTTAATATCTTACTGATTTAGCAAACAGGGGACTCTGTAACATACTGAACATCCACACAAAAAGGAATATTGATTCAGTTTTTTTAAGGCAGTTTTTGAGGTTGTGGTGACTAAAGCTTTTCTGTAAATAAGTTAAAACACCTACATGATATAAAATCCAACACAAAGTAGCATGCAGGACACTCCACAGCACAACAGAGGTAAATTATGTATCCATTTATGATTCACGTCACTTAGACCTGCACATCTATATAAAGACTTTTTTAGACTCACCTTTATATCTCTGTGCATCTTGCCTTTATTGTGCAAGTAGTATAAACCCTGTAAACAAAATCATGCAGAAGTTGAGGTTATTGGCTGTCAATGTTACTTACAGTGCTGCTTATTTCACCTTTAAGTCTGCATTGCTCCATTTAAAAAATGCATATAGAGATTTAGGGATTTGAGGATACCGTGAGATTTTTTTAATGAGCAACAGCATAGGATTTTGCATGATCAAACTGTCCTGTCTGCCTCCACCTTAGGATGGATTTTTATGCAACTGCTCTGTCATACGGCATCTAGAGACGAGTACAGAAACCAGAAGACACAGTTGATCTGTCCCGGTTTTACTACCTCTGCAGCATGAGGCAGTTAGAAGTGATGAAAAGCAGAAGGAGGACTTTATCTCTTAAATGTGGGGAAAACATCTGTATCATGCTTAAAATGGCAACACTGGTGAACAGTGATTAAGTTTTACTGTCATTAATTGTTGGCGATATACATGTGCCACAGGACAAAATAAAATTACAGTCAATTGGCTGCTGGTTATGTACAGCACAAAACTAAACAACGTCAGCCAAGTTAGTGACTTTATCCATCTATTTAAGACTACCTTGCTGCTTAGCATTCAAATAAACATGTTGTGTTTGTATCAGCAATAATTGAGGTAGGCTTATTAGCTGCTTGCATCGTTGGGAGTGAGGCGGGAATTTGGCATTTGTGCAGGCTGATTCGCTGTTTAATTGATGACTGCAATGCAGACCGCCTACTCTACATACTGCTGACTGTAATGAAATGTAAATAGTTTGTAGTCGGTGTCACATCTGTCATGACAGGCTTATTCTCCAGTTTTTTTGTGTGTGTAAAGCAACTGTTTAAACTGTATTTACATTTAAAATATTATCATTTTCTGTAAACATTTATCTCTGCAGATTAATTTTATTGTATTTAAACTGCAATATACTATAAATAATAATAATAATAATGCAATACATGGTGCAGCCCAATTAAACAAAGAAAATGAGTAGATGAATTCTAGCTAAGTCATGGACCAGCCTCCTAAACATTTATTTTCTCTATCAACATGATGCCTGCACTCTACGCTGTTTAAATACAATATACACAATACCTGCAGGGTCTCCCGTGACATGTAGGCTATCTGTGACTCTGACAAAGGCCCGGTTACTGTGGGACAAAGAGGCATAAACAGATAAAGCTGAAAGAATACAGAACGAGAAAAATTGCTAAGTTAAAAATGTTTCTCTTGGGTTGCATGTTGCTCTTACCATGATAAATATCCTGCAGAGAACCACCTCCACAGTACTCCATACTGATCCATAACTTGTCTCTCCTGAACATGAGAAGAACTCTGTGTGAGAACAGTTACCAAATGCTGCACATCTAACATACACTCACGTCTGCACTCTTACCGAAGATAACTACCAAAATAGGCAACGATGTTGGAGTGTTTACAGTCTTTCATCATTATTATCTCCTGCTGGACGACAGCAAAGTCTTCACCTAAAAAAAAAACAAAAAAAAACAGAGAAGACAAGTGAATTAGATAAAGACTCAAACTGGCCAGCAGTTAAAGTTTAATCAGGTTAGTATATCACTAAAATAAATAAATAAATAGACAGGGGAGAGAAAACATAAAGTAACTCACCTGGTTCCAGTTTTATAACTTTGATTGCAGCCAGCTCTCCTGTGTTTACATTACGAGCCTGAAGAACAAAAAAGGAAATAAGCTATTAGTAGCTTTGATGCACACAGGGGATACTTAGAAATGCTGTTCATGACTGAGCTTTAATATACAGAATGTACAGAAGAAACTTATTATTGTAGAGTTATGACGGTCCAGCAGTAAGTTTAGTATTAGCCGATGACAACTCTATTTCCTTCTTCTTCCAGTCAGAAACTCTAAACTACTTTGCTGAACCAACTAAGATCATGATCAGCCCCCCAAAAGTAAAAAAATAACAGTCATTTAAAATATGATATACACATAATCCTATGTGATTGATTTGATAATGATTATCATGAGGAATCTAAGAACCAAACAAGTTGAAAACAAGAGGAAACCTGCTGTGTATCACTAGATTTCCTTATTTATCCCAAATGGCCAAACATCAATCAGCGCAATGATCAGTGGTTGTGAGGAAACACTAAGAATCAATAAAATTGTAAAATAGTTCATCAAAGCAATAGAATTAAAATTAAAAATATAAAAATCAATAATAAAACATTAAATAAAATCTAATGAATGAAATCTTGTGCATAAGTCAAATAAATGAATAAATGGTTTAAATAAGACAATATCATCTAAAATGTGTGGGATCTGTGTTTAAAAGCTTGGCAGAAGGAATAAAGGACATTGTGTAGCAGTTTGTTTTGCTTGTGGGAACCTTATATTGTCAACTGGAAGGCAGCAGTAAGAAGTAAGTCAGGAAAATGCCATCTGGTTGGCAGATAATTATTTTTGCTCTTTCAACCACTTGTATGTCCTCGCATGGCCAGTATTTGGAAAAGCTAGATGGCACCTAAACAACTCGAAGGATGTACGGTTAATGTCTGTAGTGCAGGAAGAGTAATTCATAGGGAAGAACCGGTACCATATTTTTTCACACTGTGTACAAGAACTTACATTTGAGGACTTCAATACGAATACCGGTATGAGTACTAATGAATTAATGATTAATTGTGTGATAAATCAAATGGGTCATTCTGTGGCCATCCTCTAAATGTAAGGCCTGAAAACAGTCAGAAACTTCATAAATAATAACATGTACATTATACAGTTAAAAAACAAAAACACAAGCATAGCAAAGTGCCTTGTGTTTTTCAATAATATGGATGAAGGACGTATTTGCTTGAAAGGAAATTGGAGGCCGTTGCATTTCTTGAAAAACTGGTATTATTCAGCCACCAGGGGGATAGCAGAAAACAGAGATATATTTTTCTATAAATACTGACATGTACCTATATTTAGCAGGACTGCTGGCAGAGCAAGTTAGGAATTATACATGAAGCTCATTAATAAAAGATGGTCATTCAGTGGAGGCATGAACTGCTCGCTTCTTTCAGACCAAGCCTGTGAGTTGGACTGTGTGTGACATTGCAAAGTATGTGAGAGAATAGCGAAAGAGACATGAACTGATGAAATCAAGACTTTCCACACGAGTGGAAAAAAACAAAGCTTGAACGCCCTGGGAGCAAAGTGTCACGGTTCATCAGCTTTTGCAGTGTTTCGACTGATTCTGAGCCAAAACATGCAAACTTCACCCAACATGCAGATTCTTCCATTTACAGGGAAACTGTAACATACAGGTGTTTCCATTTGTTAGGAATCACACCAGAAGAGAAGAAAAAAAAAAACACAAAAACTTAATTTTGTGCATCAAATATAACTGACAACCTCAAATTCCTTTAACATTGACTGTGTGTGGGATGCAGTGATGTATAATGTGCTGACATAGCTGTTAGCCCACATGAGCTGAGACAGCTACCGTGACTTCAAAAACAGAAACAACTGGCATAAAAAGCGACTAAAAACTGCACCAACAAGTTGATGAAGTGGCCCCTCATTAGTCATGAGAACACATGACAAAGCAATTAACAAGAACCAACAGCGTTCATGAATAATTTTACCAAAAAAAAAAAAAAAAAAAGTCAGATTTATAGTTGTGTATAAGAAAAAAGACAAAAGCAATCTGTTCAATAAAGAAGCAGAATCAAGTGAGGCTGAATGACAAGGGCAGACCCTCAACAAAACAAAGTGGTGGGAGGAGATAACGCACAAAGAGATGCAAAGAGAAAAGATGGAAGAGATAGAAGCAGCGTGGAGAGCCGAGACAGAGTGTCTTCAGTCAGCAGACAGACCAAAGATGACTCATATCAGTCAGTGCCATTCTTAGTGGCAACAGCACAAAGCCTGGCTTATTTTTATTTGTTTCTGTTTTTTAAGGCTGGATGGAGCATGCTGTACAGTGTAAACTAGGGGCTGAAGATTTGAAAAAGACCATGTCCAGGCAAGTGAAAGTATATAAGCATGAATATTTAAAGACTGATGGTAAAGGCTACTAAGCCAAACCGGTAATGAAACTTGGATTCTGCATCAGAAAACACTCCAGAACATTTAGCCCAATAAGTCTTCCAGTTTGATATAAAAGTGAATAACAAACAGTTAAAATGTCACGAACAGCATGGGTGTCTGACCAACATGCTGAGCAATAGACTAGCTGCACCACAACGGTGACAAAGAGCAACACAAAATGAGACCAATTAACAAAACTGTCTGCTTGCATTCAGAAATAAGGCTTTATATAATCTAAAAGTTCTCTAAATACAGAAATATTCTGTTTAAAGAAAGAAAAAAACCTTTAAAAATGAGCAAATGTTTAATATCAGCTAACACTTCTTAAACAAAGACGTCCAAGAACTTCCTGCTGTGTGTAACTGATACTAATACAGTGACAATAATCAGCTTAAAATTACAATATATAGAAAATTATAGATGTTTTTAGACCATCATTTCATCATTCCTTGTACCCTGTAGAATTGCTTCAGGCCTGTTGCTACACATCAAAAAAGCCTGAATGGATGAGTTGCCATGGCTGCAGTGGGATCTGGTCCAATGCTGCAGCAAGCAGTTTTAAAATTTATCTTTCTATTGAAATGTTTGCTCTGTCAGCTTGCTCTTTAATGACTTGCTTTGTAGAAATTCAGACAGCAGAGGACCCAGCAGTATCGCATCAGCAGCTCCCTGATTATAATAAAGAGTTTACATCTCAGAGCAACACAGTCCAGATGCTCCCAAACACAAATTACTACTGATAATAGTGATTATGTGGATATTTGGTATTATTCTTGCCTCTGTGATTGCCTCTTTGTCATGCAAACAACTTTTGTGGGAAAAAAAATGAATGTGATTTTCACTTCAGAGACTAGAAATGCCCAAATCTCACAATGGCTCAGTAGTGGTTTTATACCAAGTCTCTTTTCATTCACAACTGTCATTTGGCACACGGTACGGCAAGATCAGTGGTAATTCAGTCCCTTCTAGTTTGACAACAATATCACCATGGTAACAATCCTACATATTCTAAACTGAATAAATGTTCCTTCACAACTGCTTTGACTAAACACATTTAATCCTGTGAGACGGGAATATTGAGAGGTCGACTGTCTCCTTTAAGTGAGGTGAGAGGTCATGTCGGGTCAGTAGTGTCCCCGTTAGCTGTGGTGAGTCACTCAGGTCAGGTTCTCGCTCAAAGATTCTCAACTTGTTTGCTTAGTGAAATCTACGTTTTCCAGAAGCAGCTCCACGTGTGGTGGAGCCATGTGTGTCTGGGTTTGATTGCTGATAGCATATCTTTATTGTTTACCTGAATATTGCTCCTCCTCAATGTTGATGTTGTGGATTTGTCAATGTATTAATTCGCATGAATAAAATAAACAAAAATAAGCACTGACAGTTTACAGAAATGACCAATCAGCAGCATTTCTTAGAGTAGCAGTTTATCCAACTTTAAGAATCACTCATTTTCTTACCAACTCATCATCACCGTCATATTGTCTGACATTAAAGTTTTATTTGACTACACAGGCTCATAAATAATCTTTCTTTTCTAATGACTTCTACGCAGCAACCTGAGCTTTCTACTAAAAGCCAACTGAGCTGCTTCACAGGAACATTGGGGCAATTAAAGCCTGGCCCGGGGCATTAACTGCAGTTAGTTATTAACCTCCCCTGACAAGATTTCTCCAAAAGAAGCGAAGCTATAACCCCTACGCTTGTCCGACCTTTAATATAATCAATGGATGAAGTTGTGCCAGGTTTATGACTTAAAGAGAATTTTTAAACAAGCATTGAATGACAGACCTATATTTTTGTTCCAACATGAAAAAAGATTTTATTCTCTCTTAAAAAAAAATCATGACTGAATGTTTCATGATTATTTATTAACCACAACCACAATTAACTACACTGTATAATTCTTCTTCAAGGACACCAAATATTTTTAAAACCATCATCCTGTAAAATATCTGATGAGCTCAGTGATGGTGTTTGCTGATACCAGTTTCCTGAAAAAACATCCTATATAAGTAGGAACATAAAGTTTAGACAGAGCATAACTTCTAAAACATCTTATTTTTGATTATCTAGATTGGAAAGGTGTTGCTCTGCATAATGTTTCCTTTTTGTTTTTACCCCTCCGAAAGCTCAGTCTAATCCACTACACCACTCAGTCTTTACTACAGCTGAGGAGAAAGCTGGATGTAGCAGAATATGCTACATTAGAACACTTGTCTTTCAACAAAAATATGCAAACATACAACAGAATAATCCAAAACCTCTAAGGTCCAGTTTAAATGAGCAATGGGACTTTTCCTGTAAGCACTAAAAGCATTCAATATAACACAAACCCATTCACCCAGAGGGGTTATTTTATCCAGCATTAAGAAATTTAGTCCTTTTCTCTCAAAGCAATAACAACAAAAAAAGAGAATACAGTTAAAACCCATTTTCCACACGGAGAAAGAAACAATTTGGACTATTTCCACAGTTTCTGTTCACGTGAGTACATCACAGCAGGAGGTTTTCCACTGTTCCTGTGGCTGTAAATGTGAGGGAGGAGGTGCAGGAGAACAGCTGTTCGGAGAATGCAGGAGGCAGTATGTGATGCAGAAATTAGGTTGTGGAAATGGCTGTTTTTTTTTTTAGGTTCCTTGTTATGGGTACTGCACGCATCCGCAATAACAACAAGGAGGAGCAGAAAGCAGCTTAAAGGTCAGCAGCAAGGATCTTCTCTCACAAGCACACGCTCTCGGGCACAGTGGTGCAAATGCTCTGCAATATTTGCTGACACATTCATACATCCTCTAACCCACTGATGTGATGATTCTGGGAGCTCACTGGACTTTCTTCTCCAAAGAAAGTCTAAAGAGAGTGTTGCAGACATTTGCTTTCTCATATGTCACCGTTCCTGCAGTGCATCTGTGAAATCACCTTTGATGTTTAATAAGATAAAGATTAGAGATTCACTTTCCACACCAGAGGCATCTGCATATTAGCACTGGCCTGTAAAGTCAAGTAACATAACATACACTTCACACACTGCCTCTAAAAATCCATTCCCTGGCTTCCCCTGGGTGCCACTTCAGTGTCAACAAGACCACAGAGCGGTCATCAAAACTACAAAAGCATGACTTAAATGCACTGTACTCACCATTTATCATGTACAGGCTTGTTTATTTAACATTTATATTGAAAAACAACAAAAGGGCAGTTTCCTTGGGGAGAAAAGATTTGTTGACCATGGCATCAGTTTTCCAACTTCAATATTTGCTATGCAATTTATAAATCCATCAAAAAATGTCGCTGTATTTCCTTTCAAATTAAACTGGTTGCAGATGTGTGGATTAGGTGCAGAATGCACTTCGCACCTTGCCTCTCAAAATAATAAAGTTAGCTCTGATCAGCTCTCACACATGGATGAGAGAATTTCAGATGCACTGGCTGCCTGCAACCAGCGTCACGGAAGCCGCTCTGTTTGTGGGAACTATTTACGACTAGAATTTCTAAAATATGGAGAGATCCACATTGTTATCAAGCCAGGTGACCAACAGTGACAGCCACCTTTAGTTTAGACTAGTTAACTTGCTGATGTTTTTCTAGCTCAAATGCAGCAAGGCCGTAAATAACATGTCTGTTTGCGGGGGCAAGGTCCACCGACTTCTTCACCTGTCCTATTATTTCTTTAGGGTTAAACCTGCCTGCAGAGAGGCGTCACCCCAGCCACTGTCTGCATTGTGAAAGGTAGAAACCAACAGCTTATTCCTGCTGTCATTTCATTAGTCATTCAGTATTAAATAAAGCAAATATGACTGGATTGTGCATTAAACCTTGTAAACATAGTTGAATTGTGCTTTAAATAGAGAGTTACGCCCCAGCTTGAGTTAAGACTAGTTCAGTTAAAATGCATTCATTGACATACATTCAACAGTCTCTGTAGAATAAGGATTACAAAATAGCTTACAGTGGACAAATGGATTGGTCAGACAGATAAGACAAAATTCAGACAAAAGACATTAATTCTGTGGCATTTAATTTAGTATTCTTTAGCAATGTTAGAAAAAAAGAGCACATTAAACCCATGCTGTCTTAAAGGACAGAGCCTATATCATTTGTGAATCCGGTTTTGTCTGTGTAACCATTCAGGTTATTAACATTAGTTGCACAAAGATAAATTCCTGCTTGGTATTGTCCAAGACAAAAGCACACATCTAAAGTCAAATAGGAATTTAAGGAACCTTGCTTTGCTTCAGAGGTTTTCTATTTTCCAGCTGATCCAACAAGAGCAAACAAGCAGATACAGCAACAAAAACAGGATGGTTGAGGACTGGGAGCTTCACCTAACTGTACTCATCCGTGCATGTGCAGCTAAACATGTAAACATGTTACACCACTGCTCTCGGCTTCTAACGTCTTCCTCTACTGGACTAGTGAGGAACAATAGGACATGAACACACACATGCACAGAGGAAGTGAAGAATTCTGCATTCCTGGACCATGGCTGCCCAGCTGTGCCATACACATGCACACACAGCAAGGTCTGGCTAAAGGAAATCAGAGCTGCCACCACACATTTATAGCTGTTAAGGATATCAGTGGTATCATTTAGCTAATCTGACTCAAAAACAGGCAAATAAATAAAACTTATGAGGAACTGTATTCTTAAAACTACATATTAATCTCTGCTACCTGCCTCTGCTTCCTTTATCTGAAGCCACAAGACAGTCACTCTGAGAAAAGAGGCAAGTCTTTAAACATCACAAATCATTCTGTGTGCCAATAAATACTTGGCCTTTGCTGTGTCTTCTGCAACCCAACAAGTAAAGGCAGCCATTACAGCAATACCTCCAGAGCGCGCTATCATGGCTTACAGCATTACATCAAGCTGATACTTGCCTTTATTGATGCCATTTTTGGGCCTTCTAAATAATAATCTGGGCATACAAAAGAAGAGACTTGCAGCTTCCCTGCTCCACCCACATGAAGTGTCAAATCAATACATATAATGGTTTTAACAATGCAAACATTAGGTTTAGGTTAGTGCAACACATGCCAGTGACATTAGTTAACATACGCATGCCATGCAGAGTTTAAAGGCATGCTTCAAGCTTCAAAAGTAAAAAGGAAATAACTCCAAATATAATCAGATTCTTCTCGCAGGTTTGATTGTAATTTTATAGCTGAGGGTCATTGATCAAGCTAAGATTAAATAGCAAATTGAAACTGATAAACTGCCCAGCCCTGTTCCTTTTAATCAACAGGCTAAGGATTGTCTGTAATACCAGATCTTACCTTGTCACAAAGGGGATTCCAAATTTCTACAAATTTTCAGAAATATTATTCTCTGCATCCTTTCCAGTCTATGAAAGAAGTACCGACAGCTAATTGACCAGACAATTCCAACTACCTTTTAGGCAAATTCTTCAGAGGATCAAACTTGTCATCTGATGGGCAGAGGGCATGTCCCTCCACATTAGCCAATCCCCCCTCTTCAACTTCTTTTACCAACAAGAGAGGCATGACTTTAAACTGTGGAGAAAACAAGCTGAAGAGTTCATGCTTTGTTTCCTGCATTCCTAACCAAGCCACACTTTTTTATACAGTGGTAGAACCAAATATAGGCATTCATTAGGTTTACCAAATACCCTGAATACCCTGGTGCTTAGAAGCACATCCTTTATTCCAGTTTCAGGTTTGAGCGCTGACCTTAAGCAAACCCCTGTAATTAATACAAACCAGAGCACGTCCCAAGTACTCATTTTACTGTCTCTGCAGCAGCATATAAGCTTTAATAATGGATCTATTATCTGTCAGCAAGAAATACCACCTTTGTTTTTATAATTATATGAACAGTTGTTCCCCTTTTTAATTGTTTTAAACATTATCAGCATAGATTTATCAGTTGTTTGTGAGAGGTCCGACAGGCCACTCAGCTTTCAGCTGTTGGTATGCTGAAGATATTCCATCAGACGTATCTGCCCCCAGCAAGGCAAAATACTGAAGCTGAATTAGAAACAAGATTAGCTGCAACACAGAAGGATACGATATTGTAAACAAACTAACAAGAATAACATGCTTTCTTGTTCTTATTATTCTTATACTGACCACATGAATGAGGACGCACATTTGAAATTGAAAACAGCTATGTGTTAAAAATAAATTACTGGAATACTTCCGATTTCTAGTTTTGAGGCTTCATTAACCACAAAGACCCTGGAGGTTAACCCAGCATCATCTAGTCCTATTACAGCATCTAATGAATCTCCAGTCTGCCAAAGGCCTCTCACTAGCACAGCAATCAAATTACATTCCACAACGGTGGAACACAAACACAGTCTGAAAGTTTATCTTGCATAAATTAAGAGAAGAAAGTCTAGAAAGTAATTCAAAATTTTATATACATATATATATATATATATATATATATATATATATATCCAACATTGTTTCTATGGAAGTGATCTTACTTTCTTGATGTACTTTATTCAAACGGTTTTAATAGATTATACCAGATGTCAACCTCATCCTGTATATTGGCATTTGTTTTATGCTCTGCAGCACTTCTTTACAGTTTTATGTGATAACATCAAATTTGACTGGTAGGTGACAACCTTGCCGTGTTTCTCTTAAGTGCATCATGTGTTTATGCCTGCAATTTGTTGTGTGTGACATGTAATAAACATGGTGATGTGGCTGCGATGGAGTTGGGCTGCTACTCAAGAACTGCCCTGCAGTTTGGATCCCAGCCTGTCTGCTCCAAACGCTGGGCCTTAATGAACTAAGGGAGCAAACTTAACAGTAATAACACGCTTTACATTATATATTCCACATAGAAAAGAGCATATAAGTTCAGTAATAATTGTGATTAGCCCCTACCTTTGTCAAAACGTGTATAACTTTTGTATAAGGTGACTATATTAATGTTCCTCAGCTCTGAGCGATTTTAGCCGAAGTGTTTCTCCAGGCAGGCAGCTGTCAGACCTCGTCAGGGCTAAGAAGAGACACTTTTAACGTATCTGGCTAAAACTCTGCGATTTTGGGATTTGGGTTGAAAAACCAACAAGTTTCTGCTACTGTCTATGTTTCCGTATACGCACCAAATCGTTGTTTGTTGACATTTTTTATAGTGTTACAACGAAATACACAAGCGCCTGGTTAGCTTTACCGTGCTAACAGGGTAGCTGCGCCCGTTCTCGGACAGCTAGCAACTAAACGTCGCTTATGCGCCGAACAAGCAGCAAACAATCACAATTATTTTAGGCCAATTTTAGTTAAAATTTTTCAAAGCCCTTTAGTTCTCTTTATTCAGAGAATCTCCATAATGTTAACCTGATTTCCCATACTATCAAAAATCGATGCGTGTAATACCCAAAACAAAAACAGTGAAGGAACAGCAGAATATTATAGACTTAGCCGTGTGTCCGAAAATGGAATTATGTGCACGAATGGAAAAACAAAATAATCCATCAGCAAACGTGTGAACGAAAACAATACCGTTGCTTTACATTAACAAGAACCACGGGATGGCCACATATTTTTTCTTTGGTATTACAACTACCAGCGGAGAGGACAAACATAAAAGTAGTCTTGAACGTCAGACGACTATGTGTCCGAAAATGGAACTCGGTGGACGCTTCCCTGCTGCAGTTTTACCTTGTACACATCTCCGTATGTGCCGCTTCCTATCCGCTGGATCAGCTCGAAATCCTCCTGCGGATTCCGCCGGGACAGGTCGACACTGGAGTTCATCATTTCCACTGTCGATTACGGCGCCGATCGCGTACGGCTGACGAACTCCGACAATGTAAATAAACTGATATTTTAAGAAAAACATACGGCGTCAAAAAATCCTTGCCCGATTCCACTGTTGCGCCAACATGGCTTCCACCTTCCATTGAGCATGCGCAACGGATATCATGGCGTACCCTCTCCATGGTGTTTGTCAAAAGAGATGAAGCTGTTAAATGGAATAAATTTCCATATAGAATGAATTCACTGAAATATTAGAGGTATTGAACTTTAAAAAATAATTATTACATTCATTTATGGGTTTAAATCTGAAACATACTGGGGGGAAAAAAGTAGCACACCGGTTAAAAATCAGTCTGATATAATTTTAAGTACTGGCACAAAGTAACTGAATTAAAACTAATCTTCAGCGAGCAAAATCAGATAGTTGACGGCTATGGGGGCTAGGAAATGAATGAAAAGACTAATCTTTGTGTGGCCTTGTCTTGGCCTGGGGCAAAACTGGGCTAAGCAGGGCTAAACAGTGGCAGATGGCACATTGTGCTTCTGCTGATGTGCAGGCAGAACCCACTAGCAAATACTTTACAGGTGTAAGCCAGTGACATTTTTTATTAGGGTTGACAAAGGAAAGAATCTAACAACGAATCAATGACAGTCACAAATATCCTATAGATGCATAAATCAATGAAAAACAAATACATGAGAGAAAAATGATAATTTATTTAAGATTTTCTGGGATGACGTGGAAAACTACTATGTAGTCTGACAATAAATAAGAAATCATGGAAACCATGTCCTAGCAAAGCAGCGGTGTCATAATGCAGCTTTCTATTGGTGCACACAACAAAACCACCATTTGCAAATTACAGGTAGCTGAGCAGATCAACTGTCCTTTATATAGTTTATTTCTCCTGCACCCAATTCAGTTGTGCTTTCAAACCAGTTCAGCTGAGACTGGCAAGAGATACTTAACAGAAAAAAAAGAATGAATGAATGCCATGCAGTTCTCACAGGTGTTTCACATGATGCATTACTGCTCCTCCATCTGTACATCCTGATGGCAACAACATATATGATGAACTCAGTATGTATGCTCTTGATCTAATCAAACAGCTTCAGTGTAGAGCCAGATGTTCTTGAATCAGGGAGAAAATCTTGTCATATCTAAACAAATGTACTTCAAGTTGTGAGGGCTACCAAACTTTCTTCTAAATCTTGGACAAATAAAGCCTTTAAAAATATCAGCTTTACAATACCAGTCAAAGGTATGGATCCACTTTCCCACTAAATCCAGTGTAATTTACTGCATAACAACCTGGTCACAGGCCAGCGTAACTTAAAAAGCATTGCAGTTTTTTTTTTATAAACACACACTTAAACTTATTGGTATTAAACTGTCACAATTTAATGGTTTGGTTTTTAAGATACAATATGCTGAGTCAGGGAAATTAAATATCTAGGCGTCTTGTTTAATATGCATGTAATTGTATATTATCTGATTTTTCCTCTGCTAAGTTATCAGCATAAAAACTACCTATCAGCTTTCAAAAGGTGCAGCAACTGGGTTACTCAGCTTTTTTTAATTGTATTTCTTTAAATCTGTGTTCATGCTTCTAATAGTGTTTGGTATTGACATCTTTCTGAGTATTGCTGTTTGCTGTAATTATTTTCATAACCTTTTCTCCCTTTATATTCTATTTATTACATAACTAACACTACAGAGCCTACAGATGGAAAAAGAGCTTTTCAGCTAATTGGTGCATTTACAACAATGTTCATTCATGTGCGCTTAGATACTTTGATACACTAGTTTCTATTTAATTAATTTATTAATTCTATTAATTTACTTATATGGAAAGGTTTTGGTGAAACATCACATCTTGCCAGTTTCAAAAGGGTGATTCCAAACCTAATTTTGGATATATTTCAACAGTATATAAGGAGCGAGATAGCCCTATCTGCACTGGAAACATGTGGCACATCATCTAACAAACATCACAGCACTTAGTGCCTGAAATCCTGCAACAAGCAAGAAGTTTTCAAAAGCTTATGAAGTGTTATTAAGTAAAGAAATGCAACACAGCTGAAAAAAGACCACTACAACTTGTTTATTTTAAATGTGTTTTTATATGAGCATACATTTATATTATTTTACAAAAAAAAAAAAAATCTCATTTATGGAGAAGTTAAAGCAAACTAAGATTTCAACAGAACTATTTTCTGCTGTGATCATCCACAAAGAGCCAAACTAGTTACTGTAAAAAACAACCAACACTGATTAAATGTCTGTTTTGACATATTTATGAATAAGTCCATCGATTGCTCCTAAGCTGACTCTGACAGTCGTCTGATGTTTCAAAGAGGACAAAGGAGGCCGCAGACTGTGCTGAGGCGCCCTTTCTTGGGTATGTGAGCATCCGACCCCTGGATGGATTTGAAAAGTCTGCTGCTCTGCTGAAGATTCAGATGAAAGACAGTTCTGAATCCCAGACTGAAACTTTGCTTCCTGGTTGGATGTTGGTTCAGTGTGTTTTTGTATCAGGAGTTTTTTCAGAAGACAGGACAACTGAGGACTCAAAAGGGCAACCAGGGTCCCACCTAAACAAAGAACTCTAGAAACAGGGGAAAAAAATCAAACAAATCTTTATTTAAACCCCTTCTTTCAATGTTAATTTGACCAAATTCTCAGTTTAAATGCATTTCAAATATGCAACTTGACTTAGGCTGAAAATTTTCCATTACACAAACCATAAAATAAAATATGAAACAAAAAAAAAAAAACAAAACAAAACACAAGAGAAACACTTCTGTATTCACAGGTTAATTAAAAAAGAAAATCTGACACTGTCACACAAAAACTAACCTCTCCATCTCACTGAGGATGAGTGGCAGGTTGGCAGCCATGTTTGTTCTGGAGCTGAACTTCCTGCCAAATGGCAGGTCACAGATCACAGCGTCTACGCTGGCACTGGGCAGAGGCAGCGCTACTCACAGAGCAAAGAGGTCAATTAATTAATACATCACAGCAGGCTCCACAAACATACACACTAACAGTTTATAACTGCATATTTCATACAAATATGTGATACAAACACTGAAATATGTAAGACGTAAAAAACATATTTATGTGTGATTATATCTTCTGAGTCACGTATTTCAACATTTTCAAGATTTAACAAGATCTAAAATACTTTAATGTAAAATGATTACACAATTCAAACATTTTATGTCTTTCATTTTGTGGTTTCCTACCCATGGATGAGGCTTTCAGCAGCTGTATTCTGTTTCCCAGCTCTGCATATGCTATGTTCTCACTGGCCCTCTGCAGCTGTCCATCATCAATGTCCACACCCAAGAAACAGGCAGCCTGAAGATGTAAATGACAATGATTTATAACACAAGCTTACAACAGGATTTAAATCGTCATTATCTATGGCCCTTTAATACAGTCACAAAGACCAAGGTTTTAAATAAAGAAAACCATATAACACAAGCATTAATTGTTAGAAGGAAATGTTGCACTTGTGAGTGCTTTGTAGCTTATCAAACAACTTTCTTAATATTAACACACACATGAAACAGACGAAAAGTCAGCTGTGTTTTTATATCTTCTATCCAATTCCAAACTCTTCAAAACAAATATTTTCAGACTTTTTTTGAACTTGAGAGATACACACGAACAAGGCATATATTTATGCTCAGACCTTGTGTTCCTGTGCAGCTTCTATGAGGATGGTTCCCACCCCGCACATCGGATCCACCACACAGAAGCCTGGCTGAGAAACGGCAGGCAGAACATGGTACACTCAGCTGGTCAACCACATATCGTATGACTGACTGCAGGGCAATATTCCATTACAGACTGACCAGTGTGCATACAAATGTAACACACAACAGACATACTAAAAGCTTTAGCTTGGCATGGTCACATTAAATGAGTCTAAACTGCCTTTTTAAAGGGATTAAACAAATATAACAACTGTACAATAAAGACAAATGGAAAGCTGGATTAAAGGCCTGCATTATTTGGTAATACCATCTTAGTATAACATACAAACCAATCTATGGACAAAGTAATGCTCTCTTATAGTTTTAATAAAGGGTCAAGAATACATGAGTAGGCACTGTGAGGGTCCTACCTGTATCTGGGCTAACGAAGCCATGGCCCAGGCTACTGTAGACCTCAGTCCCGTGGTTTTAATATAGGTCCGGTTAGCTAGAGGTAACCTGAAAAAACAAATAAAGAGGGTGGGGGTGAACGTCTATTTAACGCTGCTTTTTCAGTTAATTACAGTAGTTCAACAGGCAGCTATCAACCCATTTTTATCTATGAAATCTGGGGTATTTGGGGTGCATACAGCACATCTGTTGCTGGTAGGCAACTGTTGATATTATAACACAGCAGTAAGACAGAAACATAAAAAAACAAACTTTTAGCAGAGAAAGCAGCGTCACAAGATTTTTCAATATAAGGATGTGGTTTTACAGAAAAATCCTCAAAAACAAAATAAAGCATAATACTTTTAAATGTAGAAATAATGTGTCTAGCAACAACCTGGTCAGTGGAATTCCCAGCAGGCAGTAGTCGTCACTCAAATAGACATTAATCTGCAGACAAGACAAGGATTAGATTTAAAATACTGGAAAAGATAGCAGAGATCTCCAGCCAACGGCATCATTAAATGAGGAGTGTTGACTTTGGCAACATTACCAATCAAAAACACACAACAAATAATCCTAAAATCAAAATGTTTAAGTTGTTATTTTTCTAAGTGCAAGGCTTGCCTCCAGCTGTGGATTCTTCAGGTCTACTTTCCAGCCCAGCAGTTTGCTCACACCTGCTCCCATCACTTTGCTTACCTCCTGTATTAATATGCAGAGCAAACACACAATCATGAACACACACTGAGCACTTACCCAGTTGTGCAAATTACATCTACACTAAAAATAGATGCTATATCTGTGTTTTACAAACACGGGCACGTCCTGTGTTCAGACATAAGTGTGTCCATTTGACAAGTAAATGTAGAGAAAAGCTATTAGACGTTTTTTTATTGTGATGCATAGAGTGAGTTTCCTTACCTGAGCACAGAGGAAACGGGATAGTGATCCATTGCACTTGCAGCTAATCCTAAAGGAAACTACAATACAAAAATGCAGCCATGGTTTATTTCTACTGAGTTTCAGTACTGACCTATTTTCTTCCCCCAGCAATTACTTTACAGTTAATATGAAACTATCTGAAGAATAATCATTCATCTACTTACTGTTTTCTACATTTTCTGAAGCTTTATTTTCTCCCATTTCATCCACCGCCCTGCTGCTACTTTCCACAATGTGCTCCAGTTCTTGAGTTGTGTTCTCAGAAACGAATCTGCTGCTAATCAAGTTTGTTCCATTTTTTCTATAGCTGCTAAACTCCAAAGCCATTGCTGCCTCTTCTTCCCTCCTTCTGTCTGTTTCAGGTGGCTCCTCTTTCCACACATTATTTCCATCTTCATCTGTGTTTCTTTTCTTTACCGGTGTCAGTATTTCATTTGGTTCACAACTTCTAGACCTCTTATTTTCCCTCTCCTCCTCCTTCAGTGTACATCTCTGTTTTTGAGGATCAACAAGGCACTGCTCTTTCTTCCCTTTCTCCTCCTCTCTCTCCTTTTTTAATCCCTGGGTAGTGTTTGGCGTTTTGACAGCATTACTGTTGGCTGCCAGCTCCCCCTGCAGGCGGCTCCAGGTCATTACAGCACTGGTCCACTGATACCTCTCAGCCAGCAGCTTGGATTGCAACATCGAGGCAGCCTTTGCTAAGAATATTTTAAAATAAATAAATAAATAAAAAATAATAATAATAAAAAGAGTGATTATTCACTGGATATGGAAAAGATTTAGTCTTGTTTTACTTTCAGCTATGATGGAGACATAAACACAATATCTGCTAAGGGTATCTCTTGTGAACTACATTGTTGTACCTACCTGGGGTAGTGTGAGCAGACGGCCTCAAAGGTGAGTCTTGCTTCAATAGAAGAAAGAGCCTTTCTGCAGCCTTCAAGCCACTGATTTTTTCAATTGTTGCAGGGGAGCTGAACAACACTTTACCTGGAATCTGACACACCTAGATTAAAAAAAAAATTAAGTAAATATCTCATATTTAAGAGCTCATTGACAACTGTCCACACGGATCTTCGGCTGACAAGAACAGAAAAGCAAAACATCAAAACACCTTTCTAATGTATGCACAGGTATGTATTACAGGAGATATATACACTTCCAAAAATATATTACACTGTATTTTAGAACAATATCAATACAAGGGAAAGCTGGTGTCCAAGTATCCCTTAGTAAGGTATGAAATCACATATTGCCCCCAATCTACTCCTCACTTAGAAGTCACATTGATTAAAAGGATCAGCTAAACGGCTACAGTCCTGGCTTCTCGTTTTCTCCTGCTGGTTGTCCCGGTTTCTCCAGGTAGTTGACCCAAAACACAAACGACCCTTGTTAGTGCTTAACCCCTTAATGCCTTTTTCATACAAACAGCATTTTAAATGTCTTTCGTTTTAATCAAATTAAATTATTAATTAATTTTTTTATTTACTTATTTTTATATGATTTATCTGGATTTATGTAGTTATTAATTTAATTAATATCTAGATGTATTTTTATTCCTTTCCTTATCTTTTTAAATTTTCCCTTCTTTTAAATAAACTATTATGCCAACCTATATTTGGCATTTTCTCCGTGTTTTCACGTTATTTTGCTGAATTTGTATTGTTTTTATGTCCTTGCTGCTTTTTGTTTTTTATCTATATAAACCTGAGAAAAAAATGCTGAAGCTAAATTAACAGGCGTATCACACAATTGGGTTGCAAGTAAGTGAAAACTTGCGATATTAGTTTTTGAAAATAGACGATGCACAGTTTGTGTAGTAGGTGGCGAAGAAGGAGCTATGGTTATGAAAAAACACGTTATTTTTTAAAAGATCACACATAACCTAAATCGAGGTGGTTTGGTGAGTTAGCATAGGAAATGTAATCGGACCGAACAATAAGACCTCAGAAAATAACTTACTAAACTTGAGAAAAAGGCAAAACATTTAACAAAGTGGTGGCTATTTTGGGGGCCCGTCTAATTAATCAAGTGACAAGATGAAAACCACGTACTTATGTGAATAGGTTTTAAATAAAGAATTCTTACACTTTACACTCTACAGTGTAAATATTTTACTGCTACAGATACAATTAACAAGAAAAACACCAAGGCCAGCTACTTTCTTCACTGTTGCTAACACTGTAGCACTCACGTTTTCAGCGGCTAGCTTCTTCTTCACCTCCTCAATTAAAAAATTCTCCATTCCGTTGCCGGCGGTGCAGTAGTAGCGAACCATACTTCTAATACACATTGGTTCTTCCATTTTGTTATAAAAATATTTTTAAAGTGAACAGCTACCGGCTGTTTACTATGCGTCAAACTTCACAAAGCAAGGCGCCATGCTGGCTTGTTTGTTTACACCGGAAACGGAACTACGTTCTCAGACGTTGACGTCTTCTTGGCCAGCAGGGGTCGCTCTTAGAAAGACGATGAAAATAAATTATAATAATAAAACAAAAAAGACAAGAAAACTAATTGCCACACAAAGGAATAATCTGCATATTAATTTCAACATTCATCACAGTGCGCATATAATAATGTGTCATCTGCCCCCGGACTTGTTTGCATTGATTTTCTCTGTAATAACGACATTTTAATGCAACAAACAACATAAAAGCCAAAACAACATTAATTCATTTTCTGATTTATTATAACACATGAAAGGAAGGTCTGCTTTGATGGCATATTAAATATTCTCACACACACAAAATTACTTTTCAACTACAAATAAGCACATGCTCCTGCATATTCTTGCAGCTTTGGTTTGGACAGATAAACAGACATACCTAGAGGCAGTTCTGTTTCCTCAAAGCTGAGAGAAAAACTAATAAATCCTGCAACAGAAATAAGTGCGTCCATGCGAATCTGCTTTTTCATCCAATTCTACTGGGGACCTCCATCCTAATATGTTCCGACACTTACCCTAAATTACTTTCTTATCTCTGTCTCTCCTCTTGCCTTGTCACAACCTTTCTTTTTAATCTCCCTCTTTTCTCTTTGGCATTTTAATGACCTCAAATATATTTAATCCCTTCTCTTTAGTCCACAAGCAATGTTCTGCTTGTTGCCTTGCGCTATAAACCTTTCAAATCTTGACAGGCTGGTGTGACTTGCCACCATGTAGTGAATAAAAATGTGAAGCATAGTAATAAGTGAAAATGTGTGTAACAGCAAGCACAGTTGTTACGTAAGATTCAAGTAATATTGCATCTGTAAATTGTTATGATTCCCACTGCCAAGAAGAATTTCTCTTCAATTCTATGTGAATATCCTTGTATAAATATGAACATGAGAAGCTCTGCATCACTAACAAAACTGGAAATTCAGCCCTTTAACAGTGTGTTTTATTGTACTGAGAAGAATACTGGACACATTGTGGCCATATAAATACCACTAAGTGCTTCTAAGATAATTTATTAGGCTACAAGATGGATCATAATTATTAGGTTAGAGTAAGTTGAACAAATGACAGCTTTAACTAAAGCTAAAGTAAAAATTATAGGGTTTCTTTTCATCAAAGACACAGTTCACATATTCGGTTTTTGTACTACTCTTGTTTGAGTTTATTTTTTGACTGCCTTAATAAGTTATGCTATTGGAAGTAACCATGTAGAAAGGAGACATTAATACTTTTTCAACAGCTGTCATTTGCAATAATTAGCTTCACTGCTGATGAGCGAACACAGCAGCTTCACAAAATGGATTCTGCCTGGCATACCAGTCACTGAATGATGCATTACTGTACATTAGGCCTGTTTTTATTCTCCTCCACACTCTCTGGATGGTTGGAGGGATGGAAAGAGGTGGATAAATGCAGAAAGGGGACAAAAAACCAAAAAACAAAACATTAAATAAAGGACATAAAAGAGGAGAAAGTGGGAGTAGAAATAATAAAAACGGAAAAAGAAAGATTAAAGGAAACAAAAAAGGCAAATAAGGCAAAAAAAACAAAAAAAAAAAAACATGTTTTTAATTTACAATTTTAACAATGCAAAAGTAGAAAAAACCTCATAGTTGCACAGATGAACATAGATGTGACCTCAGCTTGACAAAGTAGATTAACTATGCAGTTAAATTGTAAGTTCTTTTAAATACAATTGTAAAATAAGAGAGTGTACCAAGATACATTTTCTCCCTAGCCATTTAATCTGATGTTATCTGATCAAAATATAATAAGATCTCACTCCTCTTTTGACTCAGGTGCAAAAAGACTTTGAGCGTTGGTCAGTGTTGACCCTGTCGTTAGCTGCTCGGATTAATAGTATCAAGATGAATATTCTTCCTCGGTTTCTATATTTATTTCAATGTATACCAGTTTTTCTTCCGCAATTATTTTTCCGTACACTAGATGCAACCATCTCAGATTTTATTTGGAACAAGAAAACGCCACGATTACGCAGGCAGTTCTTACAGAGGTCAAAAGGTTTGGGAGGAATGGCTTTGCCCAATTTGAGATTTTATTATTGGGCTGCTAATCTCAAAATGATCCACTTTTGGTTACATTATAACTCAGAACTCGCTTCACTTATATGGTTGAGAATGGAACGTGCTTCCTGTGGGGCAGTCTCTCTCTCTGCCTTAGCCCACTCGCCCATTAAATGTCCTGCCACAGCCTACACCAAAAATGTTGTTGTGAGAACTTCCTTGAAAGTTTGGAACCAGTTTAGATGGTGTTTTGGTCTTCAAACATATTCAATATTAGCCCCAATAACTGCTAATCATATCTTTCCTCCATCATTAATGGATCATGCATTTAATGCCTGGTCAAGTCAAGGTATCAGATCGTTTAAGGATCTTTATGTTGATAACATATTTATATCTTTTGAGAAGCTGTCTGAGAAATTCTCCCTCCCTAAGCGACACTTTTTTAGATACCTACAGGTGTGCAATTTTGTTGCTCATAGGTTCCCTCAGTTTGCTGCCATGCCTCCTGACTCCCCTGTAGATACATTCCTGAAACCGACATCTACATTTAAAGGTGTAATCTCACTTATCTACTCTCAGATCCATTCATTACGAATGGCCTCTTTGGCCTCCATTAAAGCACTCTGGGAAGGTGATCTGGGAGCAGTGTTTGATGAAATTTTCTGAACAAGGTGCACTATTCTTCAGTTTGTGCAAAACATGGCTTGATTCAGTGCAAAGTTTTGCACTGAACACATTTAACTAAGGCCAAGCTTTCAAAAATATATAAGGATGTTGATTCGACTTGTGATCGGTGGCATCTAGCTGCAGCTTCACATATTCATATGTTTTGGTCATGCTCTGTTCTGTCTTCTTACTGGCAGAGGATTTTTGACACTTTGAGTGAAGTCACAGGGAAGAGAATGGAACCTAATGCAGTCACAGCATTGTTTGGTGTAATTTCTGCAACTGCATCATTTTCTTTAGAGGAGAGGTCATTCATGGCCTTTGTTAGCTTATTAGCTCGACGGCTGATACTCTTAAAATGGAAATCGGCTACACCACCATCACATTTTCACTGGGTAAAAGATGTCCTTTATTTTGCCAAATTAGAAAAAATTAGATACTTGTTGAAGGGCTCCCAGGAGAAATTTTCAAGGATATGGGGCCCTTTTTTTTAACATGTTGGGAAGCTGGTCTTCCCAGAAAATCCTGAGTAATGGTCTCATTAGCCTTCTTAGTTACCATTAGACCTGGGACTGTCTCATTTGCAGCCAGCAGTAAGAACTATTTACTGTGTTTTCATTTTAATTTAAATTTGTAATTTTATTTATTTATTTATTTAATTACATTATATATATATATACACACACACACACACACACACACACACACACACACACACACATATATATATATATATATATATATATATGTATTTATTTTTTTTTTTTTTGCTGTTGTTGTCTTAGTTTTTGTTGGGAAATAGTTTACACATATATCGTTTATTTATATTTCATTGATGTTATATGTATGTGTGTGTATATGTATGTTGCTATTGATTTGTGATTTTGAAATTTAATAAACAAATTGAGGGGGAAAAAAATATGATAAGATCATGTACAGTCAAACATGAAATTTAAGCTGTAATCTACATTTCTTGGGAAAAGTTGGCAGATTATCAAGTTTGAATGTTAATGAAAAAACATAACAAAGAAGATATATGCAACACAA
Source organism: Melanotaenia boesemani (assembly GCF_017639745.1). Taxonomy (NCBI): domain Eukaryota; kingdom Metazoa; phylum Chordata; class Actinopteri; order Atheriniformes; family Melanotaeniidae; genus Melanotaenia; species Melanotaenia boesemani. Next base: position 25,197,463 of record NC_055697.1, on the reverse strand, counting down.
TTTGATGTAATTCTATCCCTGATTACATAACAGAATAGTCATTTTTAAGTTAATGGTGACCTTAAAACATAACCCTCTAATTAGTTAAACTAAACAACTTTGAAAAGTAAAAGTAAAAACTTCATTCCTAAACCTGACCGGCAACACAGCAGAAAAAATTTAAAATAACAATCACAACTGTAGAATTTCACAGGTTTCTCCGAGACTTTTCTGAGTTTATTTTCAATTGACAGCATGTTATTTATACATCCTGACATCACCTGTGGCAGTGTTAAGGAGGTCATTTTTATTTTACATACTTCCGTGACATCAGGTTGGACTACATATCTTTTTTTTCCCAATAGAATTTCAAAATTAATAGGACAGATTAGCCAGAAAGTAGTCATTACTTGCATATTATGCATTAGAAGTACTAAAAAAGTTCTCAGTAACACTGACAAGGGCCACATTATGGCCACCAGACAGCTGCATCAGTGTCTCTATAATGGACCAGCTTATGGGGTGTTATAGACATGCTGTGGTAAGTGTGTCTGCAAAAAGCTTTCTTTGACATCACGTGGACAAAAGTGTTAATCTTTTACTGGAGGAGAACATGCAGTGCATTACACAATAAGAGGAATGCAGTGTGATTTTCTGGGACCTGGTTTCTGGCATTCATCTGGATATCATTTCAAACAAGCTGCAAACCATCCATCATACTGTTGCAGATGAAAAATGCAAAATGGAAAGCCAAGAAAAAACAGACATGTAGTACTTCTTACATTTACTTTGACTTTCTTTCTTTGCAGAAAGTCTTGTCTTTTTCTTTTGAGCCATGGTTGGATCCTACACCTTTAAAGGAGAGGATTTTCTTGAGCCAGATGGTCAAATGGTCTAGTTGACAGATTGATGAGTCACAGCTTCATCCAGCATCTCTGTGTACGAGACAGTTACAGCGATTAGCAAAATCAATTTTAAATGACTTCCCTCAGAGGATTTTAGTCCCAAGCTGAACAACAAAGCTCCACAATAACAGCTTTGTTAGAGCTGCTTTCATTGAACTGAACTCGATATGTTGCACATACATGTTTAAGAAAAAGACTGCCTAACGTCTCTTCCAGAGTTTATTTTTTTCTTGATCTCTTAGAAAATATAAGTTAGGCCACAGATGTTCATACAATATCAGGTCAATACGGTTTATACAAAGTAATAACTGCAAATAAAGTAATACCTGCTAATAACATACACTTTTTGGCTATTTTAAATAATGCAATTTAGGTCAATAATGATAACATTTAATTTAAACATCTTTCAAACATTTCTTAAGGAAATTCTTAGACCTCATTTGAAACCGGAACAAAATGGACTGGCACTAAAACAGAATTTAACTTTAATACAACATAGAATCTAATTTAGAAATGTAAAAAAAAAAAAAACCCCAAAAGAAATGACATCATGATCAGGTATTACTTTATTGGGCATTATTACATCATCAGTTGCTACAAGGCTTAATGTTGTTGGCCATCAGTGTTTAAAAATGTGCTTTTGTGCTTTGTTTCTAATCTCAACATTCAAACACACAGTGTGTCCAGACATTTGCATTAATGTCAGTGCTCCACTGTCTCAATTATATGGTTTCTAATTGAAAATTAAATGAGAGTTTCAGCTGCATTGTTACATAAAATGACACATCCAGCACGTTGATGATTAATAATCAGTGATGTTTCCAGAAGGCTGTCATTTAAAAAGGCCAGGCTATTAGAATGTGTTTGTTTGTGCGTTAAAGGAAGGTTGAGTCAATCTGTCATTTTCTTCCAGTTCCCCTCCTCCATCATCATCATCATCATCACATTCTGCTTTATCAACTATTCTGTTTTTTTCCCTCCTCTTCCCTCCCCAGCTCCTTCTTCCTTCCTCCCTCCTCCTTCCTGCTCTCATCAACACCTTGCTCTTAGATGGAAATGAGACCTTTAGAAAGTGTCAGGGTAAAAAAAAAAAATGGAGCAAAGAAATGAAAGGGTGCACTGAATTTTCTCCTCTCAGACATGTATATATGTGTGCATTCATGCTTGTTCCAAAGTGCTGATGTACAGGTTTGTGACGTGAGCACATTTAAATATTCATTGCTCTCAGAGGAGTGTGAAGTGTGTCATCAAGGCTAAGCATCCACAGAGACTCTCCCCCAGCAACAAAGCTGAACCCGTAAACACTGCAACAAACTGACAGAAGCTATCAGAGTCAACAATAGTAGGGGGAATGGGGAGCAGCCAGAAGAGGATGGGAAACAGGCCGGAGGGGAGAGAAAGACGTATGGAGTGAGGGAGGAAGAAAGAAAAGCTTAAAAATGTGCGTGTTGGTTTATTTATGGTGTGTTACATGTCCGTCATGTTTATTGTGCGTGTTCACTGTTTTAAATTTTTTAAACCTCAATGTATATTTGTCAAATTTAACGTGACTGCTTGGTCCTGTTACTGTAAACAGAAGAGCTGGAGATCAGCACTTTGTTCAGTAGCTGCTGCTGTAAAGTGCTTTATAAAAAAAGTTGGCTTGACTTGTAAATTTCTGTCACATTGGTGGTGTATTTAAAAATTACAACACACATATTTTTCATTAGAGCAAGAGTTCAAGATCAATATTCAATCAATTTTTTTATTAACACATTTTATTAACACATTATTTAGTTATAAATGATATCTCATATGCGGTAACACAATATTCTACAACAATGAACTATTTTAAATAAGAAATGTCAAATATCTAGAAATTTAAATATTTTATTGAGGAAATATATAATAAATATATGTATGGTATACATATTTTAAATAACAATATTAAGAATATTAAGAAAAAGAATAAAAAATAAATAAGAATATAAACAATGATGAAAATAAGTCAATACTCATTGATCCCCTGTGAGGTAACCAAGGAGATGTCAAGAGAAAAGTTAACAGAATAATCCCTGTAATGAAGCAGAGGTTCTTTACGTGGACTGGTGAATGTAAATAATTGTATAGCATGCTAAGCTGGTTGCTCATGCACATTTAGCATGTTAATTAACAGTCTGGCACTTAAAAAAGAGCTTTAATCACACACAAAAGGTTGAACTGTTTATTGAATATTAACATCTGGTTTTGTTTTGCAGATACCTGCCAAAGACAGCCGTTAATAGTAATAAACAGGAACATTGTGTGTAAATATAAAGTCCATAGGTAACTTAATAGTGTAATGAGTTTTAAATCCCTCACTCATGGTCTCTCGGGGCGTCTGGGCAAATGGGTTTCAGGTGGCCTGGATACCCTTTTTATGGCTTGGGAGAGACCATGGGGGCAGGAGGGTTAAAGAGTTTATTTGTATATTGGTTTTGGGTAACTTTATTGTTGTAGTGTTAAGTACGTAGTGTGTAAATAATTTTAAGATTTTGTAGAGGTTAATTTTAGTAGGAAAGTATGTGGTATAATTGAAGACACACCTGTTGGGAGAGTAGTTCAGTCCAATCAGCAGCAGGAGATAAATGAGGCCTGATTGCTCATTTGGGTGTGGCTGCTGGTGGAGCCTTGACTGCTCTGCATCAGGAAGGAGTGAGTTTCCTGTATCAGCCTATGACTGGTAAAATAAAAACCAATTTTGTATTGGATACTGCGGTCACCGTCTCACTGTTTCCAGCTGCTGACAGGCCAGCCTGTTAACAATCCCCCTACTGCCTCTCTTATCCATGTCTTTTTGGGTCAGTCACATCTTAGCAGGGATGACTTGGTCCTGCTGCTCTGGCTGGCTTGCTGGCTGACTGGTTGACCCCAAGATGGTCTGATGGTGTGATGCACTTAATCCAGTCATACTTTTTCCAATACTGATGGGTATATTGTATGTGATCAGGCAAAAATGAAGGGAGCTCATTAAATGTTGTATAATGTTTGGTTAGAATCCAAAAAGATCCTTATGAAAACTACAAAAAACAATGATTTGGATAAAGTGAGCCCAAACCCAAAACATTTCAACGAAAATACTTTCCTACTATGCAGTCTTAAAAATTCAAGAATAATTCAGAAAATGTCATTTTTATTTTTTCTCTCATCAAAAAATGGTGCCTTAACTTTTTTGCTTGTTTTCAATATTAATTACGTCTCTAACATAGCATTACCCAATTTTTCATTAGCTTTTTAATTAAAAGTCACTAGTCAGTTGTAAGGTGAATGTTGTGAAATAGAAGTATACTGAGGTAAAACATGACAACATCAGTTATGTTTTATAATCCACCAGTGAGACAAGGAGGAATAACCCAACCGCAGGACTATGAGACTAGAGGCAGGTGGATGTAAGAACTAAGATTAACCAAAGTATTGCATTGGCAAACACTGTTTTGCACATGTGATAATGTCACACCTCTGTGACAAGGTGTGCTGCAGGTCACAAACACCCTCTGTATTAGCAACATAAATAAAGCAATATCCTTGACCTTCAACTGCTATACAAGCAACTGCTGGCTTTCTTTTTACTGACAAAATTACCACACCACTGTTTTTTATATTTTTTTATTTGACCTCCAAGTTCTTTCTTTCACTATCTGCTGTTTGAGCATCACTGAATGAGAAAGCTTAATAATGTTAACCAGGTGTGGCAGCATGAACCTGATATACATACACTCTGCAACACAATATGTGGTATTTCATTCAGCTATTTTCAATAATCTGCTATATACACATATTTCTGTCCTGGCAGTGCACAGGCCCTTGTCCTACTTAATAAAGAACATCTCTCACACCACATAAAATCCCAAATCCCTTCGCCCTATATTTTATCAAGTAAAAAAAGTCAACATCTGAGCCATTGTTCCATTTAGCTGAATAAAAAAGCTGAAAGCCCTTGGCCTATTTTTTCAATGTTTAACATAGCCATAAAGAGTTTGCAGCTATTACTCTTATTCCCAAAGACCTTATTTTTTATTATGATACATTCACCGTCATGGTGCATAAATATGAGGGGAAAAACTGCAAATCCGTCGCTCTCAGTGGTCTTAATTCCTTATAAATTACCAGATGACAGGCAACAGAAAGCCCTCTCAGGACTGAGATCACTCATGGGTCCTCAGTACTAAGTAGTTGCACTTCCAAATATACGCCACTAGGGGGCGGTGTAGCTTTGCTACTGAGTCACATTGCGGGGCTGTGTTATCTTGGTGGGTGTCGTTAGTGCGGGAGGATGAGGGTAGAGGAGGAAGAGGAGGTAATTAAGGAGCAATAAGAGACCGTCCACAGCGCACGTTGCTGTTGTCAGAGCGATGAAAGGTGACTGAAAGGCTGCTGGAACGTGAGTGTGAGTTAGGGTGTTTTTAAAGAGATATTTAGCAAATATTACGTCCTAGAGATGATGATTAATTAAAGAAAACTACTGCACGTGCCTTGACTTGTATTGGCGTTGATATTTAGTATTGAAAATCTTTATTTCCTAACATTTCTTTTTGTGTGTTTTTATTCCCTCAAAGTATTGATTGCATCTTTCTTAGTTTTTCCTCAGATGTTTTCACACATTAGGAAGATTTATCTTCCCCCCCCCCCCATTTATACAGATATCAAAATTATTATGGGCCACCACTTCTCATCAGAGAAAGAACGTCATCAGCTGAAGGATGCAATTGGATCTGTCCTCTATGATACCATGTTGGAAGGTGGAGCCGTACCTGACCTCGGGATTGTTCATCCTCTCCTCTTAGCCAATCATGATGAGGGTTTTGCCTCCCAGGCCTGCCTTCAGGAGCAACTGAAACAGGTTGACATGACTAAAAAAAAAAAAAAAAAAAGAGAGAGAGAGAGAAATATGTTACACTTTACAAAAATGTGGATGTGGATGACCCCAGTCTTTTTTTGAGGACTTCTGAGTAGCTAATTGAATGGTGTAAACCAGTGGTTTTCAAAGCAGGGGGCCACAGTGTCCTGGGGTGCCGCCAAGGGGCATTAGGGGGGCCTCAGAAAATTAGAAGGAAGTTTAAAAAAAAATTTAAAAAAAGAAAGTCAGCATGATGACGTCATGAAATGTAGACCACGCGGTTATCAGCTGCTCTGCTCCTCAAGCTATCCTGTAGCTAGCTAGCTCAAAATAGGAGCAGACCAACAGCCCTGTCGGGGAGAACTGCTGCTGCTGCTGCTGCAAAAAAAAAAAAAAACCTAAGAATTCATGGCCAACTAAAATCCTAAAATATGATGCAGAATATATTAGGGGGTATGGCTGTAAGAAAAATGGCCATGATTGCCCGAAATGCATCCTCTGTCTGGACACTGTAGTGTACCACTAGTGTAATCTCTGTCATTCCCAGACACAGGCACACATGAGAGGTTTGATTCCTTTTGTTCTGTTCTTATCTCTCAACACCTGAAAAGCTTATTATTCACTGGGAATATACAGTGCTGAAATGATGTTCGTTAATATTTTTTTATGCTAAACAAATGTAATTATTGAATAGTGAATAAAAGTAAGAAAATACATTTTAAATGTTGATGTTGATGTCTTTGGGGGTCCCCGGCCAAAAGCTAATGATGTTTGGGGGCCTTGGCATGGAAAAGTTTGGGAACCCATGGTATAAACCATCAACTCGTCAACTAAAAAAGGACATTAATGATTATTTTTATTCTTTTGTTTAACCGTCTGTTAAAATCTCATTTGGAGCAAATGTTCAGGTAGCTTGTTTGCAGTATGGTTTTGTTCAGCAGTGTATCGACTACTTCCCTCATATAAATAAATTAGAGTTGGTCATAATGAAAATATACGCTGAGCAATACCCTTACATTAGTCTATTTTGCATTTTAATTTGGATGAGCGTGGGATTAAATTAATTTTAATGTGCTATTATTTATATATATGTGTGTGTGTGTGTATGTATAAAATAATTTTTTGTTGTGATTATTTTTCTGTATCCTTCGGCCAGCTCTGATACAAAATGATTTTTAGTATGAGCCTAAATAAAGTCTTATGGTGTCGAAGGCATAGGAGCAACACAGCTCAGAGACACAGTGTGACTACAAAACACTACAGTAGGTGGTGTGCTCCCTCTGAAATAGACTGAGTGGGTGAAATGCTCATTGATCACCTTTAAATCCACTCAGGTCTGAAGTGCAGGTGGAGATTAACAGGAGGAGTCAGAGGATGCTGTTTCCGTGAGTCAGTTAAGAAAGAGCGATTGTGGAAAATAGACCCTGTTATGTATTTAAAATAGAGACATGCCAGTGGTTGTAAAGCAGTTAAAAATCGATACGATGGGGAGATTTTTAACCAATGTGATGACTAAATGATATTAACAGCTGTTCCCAAAAAGAGCAAAGAAAGTTGTCTTTTATTGATACAAATCCAGTTTACTTCTATACAGTGTGACGTAAAACTTTTGTGTTTGTCCTCAGTTGCAGAACGACATTGAGCGCAAGGTGCCCACCTACCTGAAAGATCTTATTGGCCGACTGTCGACCTTCTCGGATGAGCCACGTCTGGCCAGCTTGGTGGGATTAGTGGTCACTATGGTGATGGATTTGGCCTACACATCATCAAAACAATCATCGGGAGTGAAAAGAAGGGCAGCAGGTTCATCGTCATGTCAGGTAAAGTCTGACAGAAAATGATGAGGGAAATGTGCTGAAGCAAAGAAGGTTTGCAGAAATGTTGACGGTATATGTTAATGTATATATTTACTGATGCAATTTTAGTCAAAATATGTAACATTAAGCTTATAAGTATTACTAGAAATAAACAAGCAATCCCCAAAGTTAAGATTTACTACCACGTGTTCTTTGCTTGTATAAATGCTAGAGAAAGTTTCCAGTAGTTTCCAAAAAGCTTTTGAGAGCTTTCTTGGAAATTTAGTCCATGTGCAAAAGCTTCCATCTTTTGGCACATGCCACCTTTAAATCCTACCACCATCAAGGGCACAGGACACTGGATGTCAACAGATGGATCATCCAGACAGCTGTTTGAAGCTGGGTATAGGACTTGCAATTTTGAGTTGTTTCAAGTTGAAGATATAAAGTAATATGTTTGCTTCGCGTTTGAGAGAGGTGGCAAATGTGGCTAAATTTAAGATGCAGTGTGACTACAAGGTTTTTGTATGAACCAGTTGTTATGTAGCATGATAATGATTAGAGTAAATACATTGGCCTAATTGCATGATGCATGTTTTTAATATGATATTAAGTAAGTGAAAATCCACTAATGGCCCTCTCCACCAATGACCACAACTATGAGTGGTACTCAAGTTTAGAGATGAAGATAGTTTTTGGTCTATTAAATGGATATAATAAAGAATTTCACACTGATCTAATGGAATCTGAGAGGAAAGCACCAACACAGATGGACCAAAGAATCTGTTAGTATCCTGGTTAATAAAAAAATGCAATGGGACACGGGATTCATTGAGTTTGTCTTGCCAACCCCCCCCCCCCCCCCCCCCTTTTTTTTTTTTTCTGAGTCTCCTTTGTGGTTTTAAGTTCAACTCTGCTGTTAGATTCCCCACCTGTTCATCTTTTTTCTGCATGATGAAGTTGACATTTATCTGCCTACTGGCCATAAATGAAACAGAACATGACATTTATAGCAGTATTAGTATTTTAGCCAGCTAAAATGTACATTTCAATATGTAATCATCTGAAATAGTCAGTAACAAAGCTGTTTTGTTGGCAGCTATGCATCTTAGTCCACACTGGTAGTATTGAAGATATTCAAGAAGTTTACATCACTTCTAAATAAAGAAATTATGTATATATATATATATATATATATATATATATATATATATATATATATATATATATATATATATATATATATATATATATAAATAAATAAATAAATAAACATTAACATTGCACATACTTGAATTTCCTCTTGTAGCAGAGAGTCTGGGAGCTCCAGGAAGTGATGGAGGAGTACTTGAAGCGCTGTAGGATCAGCCTGAGCGATAAAAGCAGGCTGATCCAGGATGCCGTCAGACTCGAGGCCCAGTTCAGCCTTATCCTCACCCAGCTGAAGACCTGTCTGCTGGGGGGAGACTGTGACTCAAGGTGAGCTCAGAGAAGTAAACAGCAGAGCAGGACTCTCTGGGGGTGGAGGAATTATTTGGCATGCTGAAATGGCACATGCTCTATAAAGAACAAACGTGGTAGCGATGGGGTGTTAAGTACATTTTCTGTGTGCTCCTGCAGGTCTCTGAGACATTGGGCCAGCGGAGCTGCATTTCACACCCAGATGCTGGTTCACTTGAGTCGTCTGGAGGGCAAAGCTGAGCCCCTTTATGCGAGGGCAGCACTCGAGCAATATAAGGAAGACCTTGCACAGATCATACCCGCCTACAGGTAAGACTAAATGCAGTGATCTACCAATTATTCAGAGAGCAGATGGAGTGCCGTAACCAAGTGGCATGCATGTGAGGACTTAGATGTGCTTAAATGTGCAAGTGACATTCATGAATATGAAAAATTTATTGAAAACTGCACAGCTAAGTTGAAAGACTGAATACCAACTGCAGCTTTACAGTTATGTGAAAACATATCTGTATAAATTTCAACTTGCATAAGTTGGAACCCTGAACTTTCAGCATACATTTAGTTGTTTTACTGAAAGCAAGAACACATGCAATGGCTGCAACTGTTGCATAATCATTCATGTAAAGAGAGTGAGGAAAATCCTTGAACGCTAAAATTCACCCATTAATCGGTTTGAGAAGATGCCTGCTGGGTTTTATGTTGTTGAATTGAATTTTTGAAAAAATTTAAGAAAAGGTATTAATAAAGATGTACAATGAAGAAAATTTGAATGTGATAGGATATCATATTGTGATGTGAACTACAAATGATTCAGTTTCAATAACATTATCAACATTTTCTGCTCTTTTTCTATCCCAAATTCTTCTTATCCCCCTGTCTCAATGTTCCAGGCGTTATAAGTCGAATACAGTCTGTGTCATGAAATGTCGAGGGGGCCTTCTTTCAAAATCGGACCTGCCTGCTGAGCTGCCAGAGGAGGGCGCCATGACGGGACTGACTGTGACTGACAAAGAGACAGGAAAGAGTGTGACCATCCCACTGTCCCACCTGGAGGAAGAGATAGGTAGACTTGTTGATGTAACCTGCGAAACTGTCTATGTCAAGTTGCATATTAATCTGAGCTAAGCTGATCTCAACAGGGAGAAGAAGGCAAGTTTCTGGGCCTGATGCTACTTCTACGACTGTGTCCCCTCAGCTTAACCTGGACCTCATCACATCCGATCAGTATTCTCAGTTGTACCTGGAACATATTTTCTCTAATAAGGGGCCTGTGGCAGAGCTGGAGAACTACTTTACAAAGGCTAGCGAGAGACTGGGAACACAGAAGAATGAACTAGGATGCAAAAACAAGATGGGAATGCCTACAAACAAGACAGACGGAATAAATGAAGAACAAAGAGTGGTTGATATGGAAATTGGAGAAGAGACAAAGGAAAACAATCAATTAGATGCTAGTTTAAAACTGAGTATTGTAGAGACACATCCGGAGGAAAGCCTCGATCAAAGACATCATGGATCAACAAGTGAATAAAAGCAGAAATTGTTAGTTCTTCTTGCAGTTTTCGTTTATGCAGCGCTTTTTCTGTATTTGCAGCGCGTTTACACCTGTCGGCCATGGTATAAAAAAACTACTAAAACATGAAACATTTCTGCTTTGTTGTGCGTTATGAATCCAAATAAACCAGATTTACTGATTTGTGGGCAAAGCAGTGTGTCCAACAGAAAACCACCAGGTCTGGTCTGGTAATCTGCAGTTTAAACATTCACATGAGGCAGGCAGCAACAGAAGGCTGATGTCCAGATGGCAACAAACTTAAAAAGAAAATTAAAAAAAAAAACTTTTTCTATATACAGTCTGTAAGTATACCACCAATAATGAATATGAATTTAGTTTGACTTCTTGTGGGATTTTGAGCTGGATCACAATGAAGGAAAAACAAGCATCGCTAAGGATTTTAAATAAAGACTGAAAACAGAAAAAGTAACATAAAAAGGATGTACGTCCTGGGCAAGAATCTTAAACACTGGAATAAAGCAGCAAAGAAAGCAGCGACTTCTTTATTCTTAGTGATTTGTTTTTTCTCCAGTCTCTGAAATCAGACATCTGTTTGATGCAAGGAATAAAGAGATCTGTCATTGCAGTTTTGTACAAATGTAGCCATGGCCAAGCACGTTGCTATGGCTGCTTATGTTTATAATATTTATTTTTTTTGTCAACTTAGGCCCTTTTCCCTTTGTATTGTAGTGAAATGCACGATGAGCCTCTGCAATCTAATAGATATTAAGTGAGAATGGCATAATAACATTCACGGGAAGCCGAATAAATTACTAAATGAATTACTGAACAATGTAGAGCTACACTATTAACAGCTTTCATGGCTGACACTTCTGGGGACCTAAGAGACCTGAGTTGTGGCAAGCTGTATTACAGATACAGATACATACTCCGTACCTGCATCAAGTAAAAACATTGTGTTTACAGTGAACATTTTGACCAAGGTGACCAATACCAGTCAAATAAAAGTAAATCAGACCACAGCACCATCTCCTGAAGAACACTGATGTTTCAAGAGCAAAGAAATGTGCTATAGACTGAATTTGTTTAGTTAAGGTTTACCATCTTCTGAAGAGCTACACTGTCCTGGTGTCTGACCTCACCTTATTACAGATTATCATTAATTTCAATCCAAATAGTCAAACTTCTATTTAATATTCAGTCCTAGAATGTGGTAAAGGTAGTATTTTTTTTTTTAAACACTAGGGTAAATGCAAGATTTCTTAGGAACTAGCATATTTTTTTCTTTGGTAAGTATTACAACATGCTACATCCAGTTAGTCAGTAAATGTGATATTACGCCCTAGTGTTTGATTATTAAAGCTAGCAGTTCCTGTATATCTGAAGCAAACACAAATGTAAAGATCTGCAAAAGATTCCCGGTTCAAATCTTGACTGGAGCCTTCGGTCAGGAACATCTCTCTGGATATTCTAGCTTTCTTCCAAAGTTAAATTAAGATGCATGTTAGGTTAAATTACTAAACTGACTTTAGGAAGCATGGTTGTATGTAGTGTTAGCTTTGTAATAAACTGGCCATCCAGGGTGTACCCTGTTTCTTGCCCAGATGCAGCCGGGATAGGCCCCAGTCTGAACTGGATAAAGTAAATATGAAAAGTTAATGAATAAATCTTTAAAGCTAGGGTAATTTCTTTTGCAAACATCTTAATGTATATCCTCTGTCAAAATGGCACAAGCACTTAAAAGGGCAATGGAGGGGCAAAGCCAAGGAGTAGCAATGTTTCAGCAGGAGCAGGTCAGGCCATGGCCTCCCCTTGGCTCTTGCCACCCTGCAGAAATGATAGGTAAGTCCTTTAGAAGGCTACTCATATTTAATTCTGTTGCACTTTTTCATGCAGGAAACTTATTTTACAGTGTGAAGCAATTAGCAGCTCAACAAATACATGCCACTCCAGATCCAACACACTTTCAAACACAAATAGGATTGTGCTTTGAAACTAAGAAAAAAGAAAACTAAAAACTATACATATGAATATAATTATGAATTGGAATTATAAATTAATTGCAAAATTGTTAATAGATTAATAATAAATCCAAATAGGGTACTATGATGCCATAATTTAAATACAATTAAACAATATAAATAAAATATAAATATGTGTAGCATATTTCATATTTACATGCATTCATCAGTTAAAAAAGCCTGATAGTAGAAACTGAGCCTGATCTAATTTTATGAAGCAAGGGCTACACAAACATAGTGTTCTTTTACAGGGCTGCCATGTAAGTTAAAATGACAACAAAAAGGACAAAGCAATTTCTGTGCCGCCCCATTGTGTCATCCTGGCCACTACTTAAAAACTTTCTGGCTTGCCCTCTGATTGAGATGAGGAACCAAAATATTCCCTATCTTTTCAGATATGTGGAAAAACAATCTAAGTTTCTCAATTGCAAAGGTGGGCAACTGCCTTATTATTTATTTAATATCTTTTGGTAATAAACCTAAACACGCTGACCTGCTGTTTGGAAAGTTTTATGGCATTTCAGTGACTGTTTTTAACCAAACTCCTGCTCAAAGGTTAAAAGCAAACCAACCTGTCGGCCACCTGCAGCAGATGCAGGTGCAGGCTTTAAAAGGGGACATTTTAAATACAGCTCACAAGGGAGATGGCATGTTTCCCTAAGTGCTTTTCACAGAAAGGTTGAAAAGATGCTTTCTTTCTTAGAGTTGTGTGGTGCGATGCAGCAGGTGGGCGAGCAGCATGGGAAGGAGCTCTTGTGTGGCATTACTGTAGGACTGTGTGAATGTCAAGGCAGGAGGGAAGGAGGGTTTGTGGACATCCGCGTGGGTGTGTTGGTGCAAATGTGTGAGCATGCATGGATGTCTGTATGTCTACACTCCAGATAGATGTGGAAAAGTGACAATCCAGGCATGTGCAAAATATTATGAGTCCTTATGGGAATTAAATGTGAAGATGATTATATGTCTATGATATTAAAAAAAAGGATGATGTGTGAGTTACTTTGAGAATAAGGGATTATGAAGCTGACAAATTGGGAGAGTGGTACAAGTGATTGATGGCTTTTTTTAATGTGCATGTTTTAGGTCTTGCTAGCTGTTGATGACTCATGCTTCACAGTTCCAGTTACTGGTCTCTGCTCTGCTAATGCTGTCTAATTGCTGTTATTACTCTCACTCTTTTATTCTCTTTCCTCTTTCCTCCTCTCCCACCATCAGTCAGTGTAACTTTTATATTCATTAGCACATATCCTCTCCAGTTCAGTCTTTTCACTGTTTTTATGTGTTTTTTTTCTTTTAGCTTACTGTTTGTACATTTGAATCACTCCCTGTTTTTTCTCTCCATCCTTTACAAACAGCTCTTTCCATGAAAAGTTGTCCATTCATTTCAAATCAGTTTTACCTCCAGTCTCTTGAGGCTTTTCATCCTTTTAGAAATTGCAAGGTAAAAATCCTCCTATTGTAGTTGAGCATTTATAAAGACATCAAGGAAGAGAACAAATTTAAACTGAAAATGGCTGGCTTTATGTTCAAAACAGATGCAGGGCTAGAAGTGACAGGAGGGAACTGGCCACCTATGAAGTCTGATTGAACACCCCAGGTGCCACCTCTGACAGTTCACTGGAGGCAGAGGACAGAAAAATCTCTCCAAATGTGCATGGATCACCACTGTGACACCAGTCAACTAATTAATCTTCCTTTAAAGATACACTATGTAACTTTCTGACCTCAAAACTCAGATGCTGAGAAGCTGTACTTCACAACTTCAACATCACTGAGGAAATCTGCTAAGTTCCATGGTGCATTGGCATTTGGCTGCATGTTTCTAGAAGCATTTATCCCTGAAAGTACAGCTGCTAACATGCAAGACAGCTAACCTGATGTTAGCATGAAGCTAGCAGTGCTAATCTAGTTATATAGTAGCACTAATCAAATGAACACACATCCACACAACATGCATACCCCCCTCCACCTGTCCACCCCCACACGACCACCCACACCCTTCATCTGCACCCTTAACCTCTAGCTTTTTTCTCTTTAACAAAATATTAATATCGTTGCTGTCGGGCAAAAACCTCCTATGTCCAAGATTTGTGATTTTTGTTTTCCTTCATAAATCAGTACTATTGGTCACCCTTTATGTCTGTCTGTTGTTTTACAAATATTTAACCAAAGATATATGATGTAAAACACAGTACCAAGTTTGATGACATTATATCCAGTTATTACAAAACCATACAGTTTTTGTCAAAAAAAAAAGAGTTTTGGAGATAGGAGGTTTGCGCCTGACAGCAGTGATATGGGAATAAACATGGAAAAAAAACACTGACTAGATGCTGTTGAGAGAAAACAATATATTGGGGATCCGTTCACGCCAGGTATGCTATGACCACAGAGGCTGCCACCAGGGGCTCTACAAACCATCTTGGTGGGCCCATATGTGGACTTCATCGATAGCTCTCATGAATATTTTTCCCAGGGGTATAAGACTAAGGTAATAAATATGATTTTAGTACTGAAAGGTTATATATATATATATATATATATATATATATACATAATTGTTATGCAATAAACCATTTGTGAGGCTACACCAACAAACACACAAGTCATGTTTTGTATTGTACCTCCTGTGAACATTGTATACTCTGCAAACAGGCTGAACAACTTTCTGATTCATATCACTACTTTTCAGACATGATGCTAGTGAATTCTCCACAATCCTGAAATTACAAGGAATTCATTGACACCTAATTTGTCATGATTAATTGCTGGGAAAGGGCTAATACCGATATCGATACTTAATGGAAGCGTTTTTTACCACGAGGTCTGTAAAATCAAATGATTTGCGGTATCAACTTCAATGAATTTCAGTCAATGTTGTCCCTATATGAATACTAATGTGTTCCCTACAGACCACTGCTGCTGACATCAGCTCAAACTGTGTGTTAGTTTAGGTGGTGCTCACCTCTCTTCCTAATGAGATTAAATATAAACTGCTGGCCCTCACTTCATTTTCTTACCCTATATGTTTTTTTTTCTCCCTTTTCTGGTATCCAGGGTTCACTTTCTTCAGGAAATACATGACTTTCTCTTCTGGCTGTGAGGGGTTGAACAGACTGTTGCAGGTGTGAACTAAACCTTTAGCACAATTTTAGAGGAGTGGTAGGGCCCTCAACAAACATCCATCATTATTGTTAGTGCAAAATTCATTCTTACATCTTTATTCAGTCAAACTAAATAATGATCACCATATTAATTAATTACAAAAAAAAAAAAAAAAAATTACCCAGTGGGCACTGGGTAAATAGTACCATTTATTTATTTAAGAAATGTAAGCTTCTTTGTTTCAAAACAATATAAAATAATATCAGCAATGTAAAAAAAACAAACAAAACAAAACAAAAAACATAATTTTTGTCAAACAAATGTTTGTGATTAAGGTCAACAGGTTAAATTAGCTAAACAAAACAAACCTACTCTTAGTTGGCTCTCATTCACACTCTTTGGCTTCTTGTCCCCAAAGCCCTCTGCAAAAAAAAAAAAAAAAAAAAAAAAAAACCTATCGATCTCATCATGCTGGTATTAAAAGATACCAATACTAGCCTTGGTATCGACACTATTGATTTTTGGATCGATCTTCCAGCCCTACTGAGGACATGCACAAATTGTGCTTAAAAACATGCAAAGCAGCCATGATCATCACACATACACGTAATAATAAAAAAAAGTATATTTTTGGCATTAATAAAAGAAAAACAACAAATTTGTCATTAAGATATATTATCATATATTACCATAGCAAGACTTGGTCCATTTTGTCAATTTCAATTGTAGTTGCCAGAATTCTTTTTGCTCAGATAAAGAGTTTTGAAGTTTTGACTTATTTTTACTGAAACCTATTCAGAAAAAACTAAATAAATTGTCTCACTGAACCACTGAGTTTTAGTGTAACTCATTAAAAAACTTCTTTTTTTTAACTTGCAGTGGACAGATATGTTTAGCATTTGGTTATGGTGAATATAAATGGGCTGAGGTATCTTTTAAGAGGCTGCTTCTGCAGTTTTAACTTGGAAACATGACATGAAAGTTAGATGTCAGGGTCAATAGAACTTATAAATAAACCATTGCATGATAGTTGACAAAAAAGAAAACAATCCTCGTTTTAATGGGATTAATTCTAAATATCACGTTGCATTTCTGCAAATATATTCTTGCTGAACTCTCAAGTATGGGAACTCTACCGGATGGCTTGTGTTCCTGTGGGAGTGCATGCAGGTGAAGTTGAGGGCCTTTATGTCTGGAGCTATGTGTGTGTGGGTCTGTGTAATTATGAGCACTCTCTACCCGTCTCCCCTACCCAGCCCTGAGTAGGGATGTTAGTCAGCGTGCGTGTCTGTGCTTGTGTGCTGCATTTGGCTGTCGGAAAAAAGCGTCGCCGCGGCAACAGAGAATTGCCACAGTAACTCGACATCATCACATCGCCCACAGCCACTCAGCAGAGAACAGTCACTGACACAGAGTAACCTGCTCTCAAGTGTGCGGGGGTGTCTGCAAGTCAAAAAGAGTAGGACTCGGTGATCAACTTCTGCCAAGTGAAAGGGAGGAAGACAGACGAGACAAGAGAAAAGGAGAATGGGACTGAAAGGGCAGTGGAGGTAGAAAGGAAGGGAGGGAGAGGAGCTTGAGGAAAGGGAAATGACAAGAGAAAAGGGAAGCTGGGAAGCAACAGACTGAAAGGGGTGCACTGTGTAAATATAATCTGAAAAGGACAGAGTTAATGGTACTTTTTTAAAAAAAAAAGTTTGGACTATTTTCAATAAGAAGGATAGTTTCCATTCTTCGTCATTGGATCCATTATACCTTCTATCCAGCATGGAGACAGTCTACAACACTCTGGATGTCTGGTGTGTTAAGTTAAGGTAGTTTCTGACACATGAAAGCTCATCCTGGTGCCTGAGCTCTAAGCTCTGCTGAATACACTAGTTCTACTCACAGTATCAGTACCTCCAGTTAATGGGGTAACAAAGTCCATTGTAGCTCTTTTCTGTTACTCTTAGTGTTTTGCCTCATAAAAGCACATAGCTATAAATTGAAGACTCCTTCCTTTGTGTTTCACATAGTGATCAGCTAGAACCTTTAAACATCTGCTAAGTAAAATGACCTGTTAGGTACCAGAGGATTCCTGTAGTATTAGGCAAGTTAGCAATTGGCCATTTCTTACAGTATATATACCATCTACTATCAAGATACATGATGATGGACCAGCAATTTGTCCAGCTGGGATAGGCTCAAAAGACAAAGACAAAGCATAATACACAGTGTGCATATATAGAATATAATAAGAAGGGCTGTAACCAACCGTGTGAACGAGTGAATGAGAAACACATGTAAAGCTCTTCTTAAAGCCACAACAGCATTCGAAAGGCATTATAAGTGCTTACCATTTATCATTTAAATGGATTTTCTATTGTTCTGCTCTGCCACCATCTACTGCTGCTCTAAATGTAGATTTGTGTTTTTTTTTAGATTCCTCAGCTGGGCATAATCTGTATCTAGGGAAGCTGTATCCATCATGAATTTTTACTTTACTGTGACAAAGCAGCCAATACAACTATTTTTTTTAGCATTGTTTCCATGATGATAGCACATAATTTAAATGCAATATTTTCCAGTATAATACACTGTGCAGATTTTAGAAGATAGATATGAGGAGTTTGAGTCAGGCAGGATCAAGGAGGGAATGTTGTAGTTTCTTAGTGCTGGGAGAAAGTCTGCACTGCTTGTCCGCATCTAGCACAGTATTTATTTCATTTGTAGATCTGTGTCCCAACATCTGTCGGTTCTAACATAGAATTATTTAGCCATTGATGCTACAGTGTCTCCTTTGTGGTAAGCTTGGCTCTCCATGTATTAAGCGAGTTGTAGGAGCTTGTAACATCTCTTTACCTCTTATCTTTCGTTGGACTGCTTCTGGTAAGTAACATGCATTCTCTGATTCTGTAATCTGGCCATTATCTTGTCAAAGATCCTCAAAACCCCATATTTTTTCTGTCTGTATTGACATAGATGTTAAGAAGAAGTCACTGTTTATATTATATATAATATATACCTCAATACTTCATAGGTGTAATTGTAACATGATAATCAGTGGCATCAACTTTACTTGTTAGTGGGCTTTATGTTGCAACTAACTGATAATGTAATGTAAATGTAAACCATCTTGGAAGAGCTAGAGGAGTTGGCTGGGGTGAATGAGATCTGTAGCTTTCCTTTATTTTTCCACTTCTGAAACCTGGGTCAGGATAAATGTCAGACAGTTGATGAATTGATGGATCAACCAAACAGTAATTCTGAAGAGCTGCATGCATACTTTTGATTTTGGTATCAAATTTAATCATAGAAAAAATATTAATTGGTGCAACTTGAAGAAATGAAAAGGACTTGTTAAAGCAGTGCATAGTGGTTGTGCATATTTCAACCAACTTATCCCAAAGCTGCATATACTTTCTATCAATGCAGGGCCAAAGAGGCTGTTAGATTGATTTCCCACCCTCAAGGCAGCCATTGGGTTCAACTCATTTCACTAAGGGAAAATTAACTTTCATTGAATCAGAACCTGCCTGAGATACATAATCAATTCCGTTTAACAATGTATTTATCAAAGGTCCATTACCGCTAGCTGTGAGCAGAGATTATTTGTGTGGTAATTAATACCTCAAATCCTGAGACTGGCCTACTAGTTACTAAACCTGTCTAAATTTCATAATCCTCTTTACAACATCCATATTTTTAAAAGAATTTTCCACTAAAAAGGTAGCTGTATATTTGTATCTGGCCATAATTTAATAATAAGAGGAAAAAAATATATGTAACAGTGAATTTTCCACCATCTGCCACATTTAAATAATCAGGGGAAAAAAATGGATTTTACTGTTGTTATCTGAGGCAAGGAACATACAGTCTCACAGAAGTCAACGTATAAAGAAATATGCACGTCACACACACCGACTCTGGGACAAGAGTTCATGCTCTGGTATTTGCCTGACATTTCATTACCATCTGCTACATGTGTGAAACATTTGCCCTAATATGACTACAAACACACACACAACCATATTTCAGTCACTTCAGAGTACATAACATTAACTTACATTATTTACCCTAACCTTTGTCCAAATGGGAACCTATGCTTAACCCTCATGAAACAAGTCTTCACCATGATATTTAATGATTTACATTATAAGCACATTTTAGTCTCAAATGCTGCCCTTTTGAAAAATGCTATCAGGGAAAGAGTCTTATTACTGACAGATAAGAAGTTGAATCATATTGTAAACATCCAGTCTGTTCAAATATAAATTGTGTTAATATTAGGCAGTTTTTTTAATATATATATATCTTGTAAATATAAAACCAAAAATAAAAAACCAAAGTATAAAACTAAGACTACCAAATCATTTTAGCTGGGAAGAAGACTAAATAAGGTCTAAAACCAAAGCAATGACACCATGAACCTTTAACTCCTGGGTGAAAGTACTGTACCACACCTGAAACCTAATGTAGATGGACTAATATGGCCTACACTGAACATAAACTGCAAATGAGATTGCAGGTCCCCATAACATAACATTCACCTTTGGTGACAGTCACTTGATTAAAAACTTGCCCCCTGGCCTGCCCAGACATATAGAGAGAACACTACTGTAATTTCCAGCAATGGACTGTGTCTCACTTCATTTCGTTACTGACATGTATTTAGAGATACATTCATTTGTACTCTGCATAACACTAATATACTGTGCATAAAATGTTAAGACCATGAAATTGTGTTCATGCTCATCAGAGTGTATATTCACGCCTGACATGCATGAACACAGATTTTTAATCAGCAGAAAACGTGGATATCATATATATAAAGAATGAAATACTTTTTAATCATCGGAAAACATTCAGTTAGGGCATCACTTTCTTCAAAGCATGGATCTGAGTAGTCACACAATGGAGTCTAGACTAGTCTGCAAGAATATTTGATAGTATAAGTGAAGACCTACTGAAAACAGATGTCCTTGACAGTAACATTTACAAACAGGACATTTTCAGCTTTACCAATAATGCACACTTTGATCCTGATGAAGAACTTTTAATATCTTGTAGCTAAACTTTTAGACTTATAGGCTTTAGTTAAACATTGACAGCAAGGACAAAGAGGATTGAGAAGTATAGAGAAAATAACAGCTGGTCTTGTTATTTTTCACAAAGTGCTTCAGTATAGTCTGACAGCTGAATCAGACTGACAGTTTTAGTTTCTATTCAGAATTCAGGAGTGATCGTAAACACACACAAACATAAATTCTCAATAATTTCCCAGCATGGTAACCTTCAAGCAGAAAGCCAACCAGACAGGGACATGTCTAGAAATCAAATGTGACATTGAAATGAGATTTTGGACAGACATAATAGCAGGCGAATAATGAAAAAAAGGCAAGACAAACACCTTTATACAAGTAAAAGCATGAAACAAGCTGCAATAAAGTCTCTTGCTGACTCCCTCATACATATGCATTGTGCAAGCAGGAAGGCTCTCGCTGCAGTTGATTAGCTATTACACACCTATGATAAAATAAAGTAAAAACTTCCTCAGACAGGAAGAGGTTTATTTGTAATGGAAATAATCCATCACTGTACACAAAACACACATGATCTATCACGACAAAGGCAGGAAAAATCTGGAAACAATTAATCTATTAGTCAGTTGTTATGAGAGATTAAATGATTTCTACTTTCCTTCTATTAATTAAAGATTTTGCATGTTGGAAAAATCTTTGTAGTATAGTATAGTAGTGTTTGCCAATATTTAGTGATCATTTGTAATCAGGCTTGCTCATGTGTTTAAACAACTTGTAAAGTTTAAATTTATGTAGAAAACACTAGTTTTTGAAGGAGAGTATAAAATAACAATTGGTACTTTACTGTAAGAAACATCTTAACTGAAACTCATTTGATGTATTATTCTCCACAATGCCACAATCTATATGAGAGGGTTTAGTGGAAGGGCTGCAGTAAACTGCAGTAAGTTAAATATCAGCAAAGCCTGCAGATAATTTGTAGCTAGACCCCATCAAGTGAAGCCATTACCAATTCGGTGATCCTGAAGGAAGGATTTAGTCTTGGAAGACTTTTAAATGAGCCCTGACCTGAACAATACATGCATACATGGCATATGGTGGCCTTGCATTTTCTTGCTTATTAGTTGCCTTTAGTAGTCTGTAAACACTATATGGATGATCCTGTAGCCCTGGAGATGTGTTGGAAAAAGTGAACAGTATTTTAATATCTCTGTATTAAGAAAGTTTACAAACCAGATTTTATAAAACAATACATCAAAATTAGGTGCAGCTCCTGGAGTAATCTGTGGGGATAAATTAACCATTTAAAACAGATATCACCCAGGGTGGATGTTTACACCAAATATAGACACATAAAACACAACTACAGAAGTTACACAATAGGGAAAAACTTTTTTTTTTATATATATTGGATGTTTTTAAATTTTTTACTGGAGTGCACATATACCAGTGAGCCATGGTAGTGTAACACTGAACTAGTATGTACAAGAACTAGATATACTTTATATACTAATATAGTAAATACAGAAATGCATTGGTTTGTTATTTAGGACTAGAAGTGACCATATTTGGACAAGCATAATATATTTTATGGCCTAATATCTGAGTGATAATTCTTCACAAAAAGACCACCAGTTTGCTGTTAATAGGAAGTAATTCCAGCTAATAACACTGTGACCAATGGGATTCAACATTTCATGTAAGAAGGGGATGCCTTTTAAACAGCAGTCTACTGCAGCAAGCCCCTAGAGGATTTCTGTGGTAATGCACATTAGGGTACCTCCATATTAGCTTCCCTTCTTGAGCCTATTGGCCTCATCCAGGGGAGGCCTGTCATGATAACAAAGAAAAAATATAATATAATAAATATTAATATTTTCCACTGATCTGTGTTAAAAATACATTTTCAGTATGACTCTGACACGTTTTTGACAGTTTATCAAGTAAAAATTGCTGAATTTGAGTATTTCCCAATCAAATCCAGGGCAGAAACCCCTGGTGGAGGCACGGGCGAGCTGTGCCTCAACGCTGACTGCGCAATCCAACACAAACTGGGTTGCATGAAACATGCCCGTTTCTGTTCCTCAACATATTGCCAATATTAACTTTACAGAAATATTTGTTATATGCCATGACTCTCTACAGTCTGTTTAATGTCTTTAATGTATTTGTGAGAGAAATATTCATGTTTATCGTATAATAAAGTGCAGAGAAAAGTCAGCAGGTGAGGCAAACAGTACTCTGCCTCACCTCAAGGGGGCACACTCACATGCCAACACATGTGTGCAGTGTTGCCAACTTAGCGATTTTTTTTTTTAAGTGACTAGCAACAAATCTGACGACTTTTTCTGGTAGTTTTGGAGACTTTTGGAGACTGACGTATATGAACGCAGTTTATTCTTCTCAATGAGGAATGGGTGCTGTGCAGACCCCTCCCCTGTCCAAAAACAATCAGAAGAGGCTTCTCGCAGCAGCAGCTGCATTCAGAGCAGGAGATGATCGCCTCCGTTTTATGACCAGGCAGAAAATTAAACTGCTGCTGCTGTATGATCCCACGCTGGCTTACCGTCAGATAGTAATATCTATTAATGAATGTCGAAGAAAACATTTAAAAAGTTTAAATTGTTGTGAAATGTTGCAGACTCTGAATCAGAAAACAGCCTAAATTTAATAAAATTAAATAACAAAAAAAAAAAAATATTACCCAAAGAATTTGTTTTATTTTTCTTAGTTTTGCCTTTTTAAACATTTTTAGCTTGTCTTTTTGTCCATTTTTGCCTTTATCCCACGACATTCCTCTCCACGGCAGCCTCCATTACTATGTACCAGGCTATTATGCACATTAGATGATGGTGTTTAGTGACAGACAGTAGCTGAAGACTGAAGAGTTGGTAACCCTGTAATTGAAAGAGGAATGCTGACGGGATATAAAGCACAACCAGTAGTTGCATGCTTTTGAATGAATATTGAAATAAGATGCTCTTTCCAGTTCTTACAATTGTAGATCAGTGCCTCACCAACCATAAACTTCACGGCACGTCACCGGCCTCATAGAATAAAAAAAATCTTAATACAAAACAATTTTCTTACCTTGAATTGTCTAAAACACAAAGGTTGGTAAAACTTTTTGTTGGATGTAAAAGTCCAGCAAAGAGCATTAATCAGCACTGATGTGGTTGTCGCTGCTATCGCTCAAACGATGACAGAACAAGTCAGATGACAGTTAATGACATGCAAACCATTCAAATGTCATGTTCGTCAATGACAGTCTCAACATAAAAATGAAAATGGACATTTGTGTGGAAGAAGGTTGAGTGTAAAACAGACAGGGATGCACACAGAATAGCTGGCTGCGGTTTTCATTTACTTCCTCTAAATGACAATATAAAGCCTAATGGAAATTTGCATAATAATTATGCTTTTGTAAAGGTTCTCAGTCCAGCCTGGTAGCAGTAAACATAATTAGGAGTGGCTAGCATTTTATGGACAATCAATGACATTCTGTAAACCCTCTCCCATCAAAACTAAGTGCATAACCTTTATGGAAACCTAATGAGAAGCTTTACTTTAATACCAAGTTTAGCCATTTATACAGCCCATTTAAAGAGAGGGGGGAAAAATTAGAACTGCCCAAAAGGTTCTCACTTATGTAGAAAGCACTTGCACCAGTAACCCAAAAGATAAAATGGTCCTCACTAGGATAACGTGACTGTAAAGACAGAATACACATGCACATAGTATCGAAGCACGTTATATTGGCATAGCCTAAAGTCCTTTTCCTGGAGACTTGAGGCTTGAGGCGTTTCCAGTTAAAGCCACAACTGGTGCACCTTTTTGTTGCACAGTGCCATCCTGTTTGAAAGATTCAGAAGTAGAATGAGGGTCAAAGTTAATGTCCTTAGCAGGCAACAGAGAAAATCCATGTGTGTAATGGATATGGCTATATCAAACATAGCCACTCATTATGCAATATTAAATTGCAAGTCTGTGCCACAAATTCAGCTGATTTGCCATTACACTACCCCCGTTGGGTCAGCATGAAAGAGGATACAGTTTTTAGCCTCTTTCACATATGTCTTTCAAGCTGGGACTGATGTGCCTTCCTTGCAGTGAGGCTGAACTTGATATGCCTCTGAGCTGGCAAGGGAGGTTGTAACAGAAGCAGAGTAGGTGTGTCATTTCACAGAAAGCTGGCATCGCAGAACTCCCCTTTCTTACCAACAACACTTAATGTGTATAAGAGCATCAATACAAAGCTGAGCTTCCTCTGGCATACATAAATTATGAGGCACAATAGAGGCAGGTGATTAAGAATGGATAAAGGAATTAAGGAAGTGAAAACCTATTAAATATTCTGGTCTACATCATAGGATGCAGACTACAAAAAGAGCAGACACGTATTTTTGACAGTGACCCAGCAATGCATTATGCTGGGCCCTAGACTCCTGAACAGTAGCGATGACAGAGTAATACTGTTAACTTTTTTTTTTTTTATTAACAGAGCTTTATAGGACTTCATATGAGCAGTCACAAGTATACATATTTTCTCTTATGTACTCTGGTCTGAATTCACCTCACAAATTGTGGGGCTCTGGCAACACATGGCCACTAACAAAGCTTTTGATTCGAATCAGGTGTGTTGCAGCAGGGAAACAAAACCTGCAGGATGATAGATCCTAGTTGGTAGAAGATTAGAGTTGGTGACCGTTGTTCTCCTGCAGATATATACAACACATACCTGCTGTAGGATGGCGTATAACACATAAGCGATAAGTCCCAATAATGCAAATGTGTAAAAAGAGTCTGGTACACACATACACACAGAAAGGCAGTAAACACACAGGGGTCTCTGAAACAGGGAATCCCAAACTTTATTTTACTGGTATTATCAGAAGTACCAAGTACCATGGAGAGCAGTCACAGTTAGTGGTGACACACATACAACTTTCTGCCTACCAGTTTGTGTTTTAAACAAACAAAAATTAACACAAAGAAGAGAAAATTATCAGCACACTGGGAGAGGAAAAGTGGTGAGAAAAAGAACAAAATAAATAATCAAGGCAAAACAAAAAGAGATCACAAACGAATGTGGTTACTGTTTCATAAAAAACAAAACAAAACAAAAAAAAAACCATACTATTAAAAAGCAATCCCCAACTACACCTGGTAAGAGCTAAGAGAGACAAAAGGACAGAAATGGTAGATTGAAAGGGACGTTTGGAAGTGGATAAAGATGTGCTGGAGGAGAGGATGGATTTAGAAATATGGATAAAAACATGAATTCAAGCAACCAGGAAAAATGACAGACTGTTACGAACCAGACAGATGGTGACTTAAATACAGCAAATGATCTTCTGACACAGTAAGACAGATGAGTACACATGCAGATATATTGTGCTGAACTAGAAATGGACGAACTATATAGAAAACAGGTGAATACGGTAGGCATAGAGATACTGTTTAGAAAGCAGCCCAAAATATGTTAATCAAAAAAGAACCAGAAAACATGATACTGCCTAAAGCAAACTGAAAACACTATCAGAACCAGCTCTCCAGCAGAAAAATAATACAGGGAAAAAGATGTGAGGACTGAGATAAAAGGAACCAGCCAGAGAAGAAGAAAGTTAATGAAGGCAAGGCAGAAAAAGAGACTAGTTTAAACTTCTCCAAAAAGGCAATATATGTCATTCTTGAGCGTAGTGAGTATTTTGTTTCCTTTAAATAAATATGTAGAATTAATTCTCTGTAATTAGCTTGATGGCCATATAGTCCACCTCACTGATAGCACTGTACAGTATATACACAATATTATTTCTTTAATGACAAAATAACCTTTAGATGTACATACAGTATTCCTCAGCCTCTTTCGAAGAATACAGCCACAGTATTAGAAGTAGCAAGCAGTGTCTTTTTTGTACAAATAACCCATGCAACTCCCATATAGATTATTTAAGATACATAACTCCTTTAAGATCTCATCTCTCATTCAATAACAGCAGATATTGCCTTTTTAACCAAATGAATTAATCAGTAATGTGCAATAACTTCAAACCAAAAGGCTTTGCAGCTTTAAACTGTTAAGCTCTACACACAAAAAAGTAAATGAACAGAAAAAAAAAACAAAACAAAGCAAAAAAAAAAAACAAAAACTGAATCTATACAACATTCAAACTTTTTTTCTGTCAACACCATGGGAATGGGATACGATTCTCCATAACTATATACAGACATGTTATCATTCATGCACAGTGTCAACAAGTAGCACATTGACATTCCAAAATATGGAAAACATGGCACAGGGAGGAGGGGAAGAAGGGGAAAGGGGGGTTTGGGCAGGAAATTCAGGGCAAAAAAAAATGCTGCCTATTTTGGTTACTTTGGCAGCAACTTCAAAACAAAGATAGAAAGGGGTGAAAAGACAGAGGGACAGATAAGACACCATAACAATACACATGCTGGGCAGGAGGAGTCCATTTTATCTCACTGACCCAGAAATCAATATATGGCTGTAACTTCTTTTTTTTTTTTTTTTTCTTTTCCCCATTTTTAAAAATTTTTCATCTTTGTCCTCTTCATGTTCCTTTTCCTCCTTTTTCTCTTTAACATCCTTTAATGTTGGTAAATGTTACTTTATTAAGGGCAGAGAATAGCTCTGGTAAGTTCCCCCCTCCCCCAACAGAACATTTTCACTCAGCTTGTACTGACAGGGTTGCTTGTCCTTCCTTTCCCTCATTTACTTGGCTGTATGATGTTGCTTTTATTTATTCCTCGGTCTCTTAGTCAGTCTGTTAAGGAGTGAACGAAGCAACAAAGACATTTACATTAGAAGCAATATTGTTAATGGTTCACGACTGATTCAACACAACTGTATTTTCTTTACAGGTACAATGTTATTACTGTGGAAATCAATCAAAAAGCTAAATTTGTTTACATCAGAAGCAATTTTGTTAACAAATCATCATAGCCGTTTCACATAACAGGAACCAGTGCAATGCTTTTCCTTCAAAAAACACATAAAACCCTGTCCCTTCTTATAACCCCACCACTGAATAATAAAAGAAACCCAAACAACTGCAATCTTACAGGGTTTTTCTACTCCTTACTTACTTGTAGTGTTTCTATGTACAGCGATGGCTTGGCTAACCATTGAGTCCTTGAAGTCCAAGCCAAAGCAGGAAGCTAAACTCAATTGCTATTGCAATTCTTTGCTTTACAGGACAATGAATCTGGTAGGTATTTAATATTGTGGTGGATAAAGCGAGCAAACCTGCTGGTAGCAGCTAACATAGTGCTAGCTATTGTTTAGCTTCCCACTTTGTTAAACCCCGAACAGCTGTCAATCTGCCATTAGCTTCATGTCGAACTAGCTTGTCAGTCAAGGATACACAAAGAGGTGATACAATAAAGCTGGTAAACCAAAAGAACTAATCTTCGGTAAAAGTAAAATTTTAGCTTCTTGTAAAATTTGCACAAAAAACTAAGCTGATGCAAACAACTACACTAATGCAAGCATTTTATATATTAGGTAGCAAGCACATTTTAAGTAAATCCAACATGATTTTGAAACATCTTAGATAATGTATACCCTGTTGAAATTACTCAAAACGTGGTGCAAACAATTTTCATAATGTTGCACCTTTTTTTCTTTTGCACAAGCTAGCATAACTTTTTTTTTATTCTTTATTTTTTTTTTACAGTGTATAAACCTTCAGCATCACACCAGTGAAGAGACAAATACATACAAATTTAAATAGAAAGATTCAGGTTTTTTGTCAGATTGTTACTGAAATATGAATATTTGGTTTTAAGAAAGATCCATTGGTTAAAAAACCCTTTACAGTCCAGACTGCAAATGTTAAGTTCCTGTTAGAAAGATTTCCCTTTGGCAAAACAGGGGTAAACTGCCACTTCAAGGCCTTCATACGAGAACAGATTCTCTAATGTACAGCCGAACAGCTTGCAGAGTTTGGCAAATGCAAGTATTGCAAAATCTTCTATTTTGCCATTTTGCAGTCAAAACATTTCTTATAGCTTCCATAAATGTTAAATTAAGTCATTTCCAAATTGTGCAACAACAGTAATGCAACAAATAAGCAGCTAGTTAGCAGTCAGTTATAAGAAATGTTCCCAGAACTCTGTAGCATTATATACTGAAATTTCATCCTACGTAGTTATAGACTCTGCTGGTTGATCAGTTCTATAACACTTAGAACATTTAAAATATGAGTTTATAATGAAGATACTACGGATTTACCAAACTCTTCCAATCCAGGACTCTGATCTGCTCTATTCCTACTGGGGTTGAAAGCTGTCTGCGACAAGGTTACTGCTAAGTTTACAATAGATTGGATCTAGTCCGGACTACTGACTTTACAGATAGCATTTTAAACATATTACACATCCAGTTAAAACAGGGGAATACTGATAAATTCAGTTGCATACAGTAGTGTCATTCAATGCCTACTTGTAAGTTTGTTTTTTCATGTGCTGGGATCTTTGCGGTTTTAGCTGAACGTGTAGGTAACAGTCTGAAGTCTAGACTTTTCTCACAGTCAAAGAGGGCTTGAGAATTTATGCACCTTTGTTTTCATGATAGTTCTCAGTCTTATGCTTTGGCAGCTAAAAGTTAATTTGACCTCTCATTTAAAAGTTTATTGTAACAGCTAATTATTATTGTCAGATACTCAAGTAAAAGACAGGTTTTTACTCGAGCCAACTATTGGAAATTTTTCGTAAATTGAAACATTTGCGGTCATACCCCTGTCCCACCCTGCACACAGTGGTAAAGCTGAAAATGTAGTTGAAATAAGGCTGAGATGCGTTTTCAATCAAACCAGTAAAAATGGTTGCACATAGAACTTGTAGAACTTATTTGCGGTGATCTGGATTTTTAAGCATACTAGGTTTTCTAGGATAGATCCCAATATTGTCAAAGCTAATGACTAAACTCATGTGGCAAATATTTGTACTCACTACACAATTACTTTCCAAATTTTATGTCAAAAATTTTTACACTGTTGTCTGCAGATATTTTCATTCACTGGTTGTACCATTTCAAATGTTGGCCAGATTGACTGCAGTGATTACCACAATTTTTTTTAACTTGCCCATTTATGATGGAAGAGCCTTGTACATATCACTTATTAGAGTACTTTTGATCTGTTAAAACTATGTCAAATTATAAACTCTACCTTATCAGGTCCAGCTAGTTATCCATACTTGACAGCATGATTATTATGATACAGGACCCTGGGGATGGGTAAATTCCTTTAAACAAGCAAATACATTGAAATGAGATCTCAATATCCCCATCCTTTTTATGCCACTTTCTCCAAACCTTAGTGCTTGTCAAATGAAGGTTGGTTGAGATTAGACTTTACAACAATATTCACCCATACCTAAGCAGACTTCTGCACCAACAGCAATAATTAGCAAAAAACAAAACAAAACAAAACAAACAAACCTAAAAAAAACATTCCTTTTATCTGATGGCTTTCATTTTAAGACTTTTGATCCCATATAATGACATCTGTTGACGTATGACTTGATAAATCACGCAAATTACATTATGATTCTTTAAGAGTGGACACTAAGCTTTGAATAAAGGTAAAGAAATTCTGATATTAAGTGCTTCCTTTGGGTTAAGGCCTTCACTATCCAGCCTTTAGTATTTTTTTTACATTATAAGTGGAAGTGGGCAGGGGATTAACATTGCATTGATGATTTCATTCGGAATAGAGCTGAATGGAATTAATGGGAAGGTTTTGTTATAAAATGTCATCTTAATTTGATCAGTATTTTGATCATTTGGATTCTTTATCTGGAAATACAAAGAATGTTTTTTCCCCTATGTTGTGTTATTTTAGTCCATCTTTTATTGCCACAGTGAAGCAAAGTCCTATCAATTGTGTCAATGTTTGAGGTTTAGCAATACAAGCTTTCAATAAATAGCTCCCCACCAACCAATCTATGCAAAGAATTATAAATCAAGGGTTAGGGTTAGGGATTAGTGGTTGTTACAAAGCCCTTGAGGATTATGACTGGTCCACTGACCAGCCAGGGAGAGGTGCTGAAGACACACAAGGATTTTGACTGGAGCTGTTGAATGAACCAAGCTGCATCAACGTGAGACGTCAGAAACAATTAACAGAATGCCTGTCGGGTTTTACAGAGCATGGTACCCTATGTTTTTCATAGTGCATTGCAATGGTATTATGAAAGATAATGGCAAGGATCTCAATTGTGGAAAGTTAAAAACCGAACACACAACATTAACTTCGATATTAATGCAATGATTATAGTTTCTCTAACAGTTTTTAACGGTAAGGTGGCCAGTTTGCCCTCTTGGGCATGGCCTTATTAAAGGTAAAAGCACACTATCCCCTTCTTGATTCATATAAGACCTTAAATTATTTACATCTACAGTATGATGCAACAGAACAAGGGCCCATTTAGGAGCGCATGGCATAACCAAGACATTCAGAAGGAAATCAGTAGAGCTGTAATGTATGTTCAGCTCTATATTATACACACACAACTGACTTCAGCAATTATCAAAAGCTTTTGCCTCACTTCATATGCTCTCTCATAAGAGTCAGACTCAGCATTTCTACAAGCTAGGAGAGCAAGAGTCAAAAAGACCTTGACTATGAAAGCATTTAGTCTCACGCAGAAACAGCAAAATTTAGAGGCGTTTTTTTTTTTCTTCACAGTACTTGACCATCTTCCCACAGCACACAAGCACAGAAACACCATCACACACACACAGTTTGTCGTAATTAAGCAGTTGTGGCAATAAATTCCATTTCTTCTGATTGTGTTTTCGGTAGTGTGGTCATGCACATATATACTGATATTTTTCAAACAGGAGGTGCTTAACTCCAACTGGAGGAGGCTTCAGGTGATTGCCATTACTGAAGCTTGATTGGTCTGTTTTAATCTATGTTAAATTTATTTAGATTTCTCTATCGTTGAACCAGCTGGAACACATTGCATTTTTACGTGTTTGCAACTTCAAGGTTTTGTTTCATGAATTTAAAGTTGGTTTAAGACACCTTGACAGGCCTGGATTTGAGGATTGAGGCAAAAAATGAATTCCTTTGTTTATCCCTTTTCCATCAAATTCCCCATTTTCTGAGTGATTTCTCTAGCTCCTATGATTCTCATGTTTATTGTTGTCCCTCCATGCATCCGTCCCTCCTTCCAGTCTGTTTTTAGATGCTTTAATGCGTCTTCAAGTCCTTCATCTGTACATCTATTCATATTCAACGTATTGCAAAAAGGGAGTGAAAGATCAATGGGACAGCCTTAACTTCCAAATCAACCCATTTATCCTCCTCCCCATGGTTTCTTCCACATCGTCATCCTTCTGTCCCACCCTTCCCTTCTTCATCTCCAATCATTTTAAAAGCCTTGGATGTGGCAGTAGGCCTCCAGTGAGGAGAAGAGAATGTAGAGGAGCCACAGGCTGACAAACAACATGGTGGTCAGGGCTTTGGCAGTCCGGGGCCCACCCAACTCTCCACCAATCTCTGGTCGCCGCCGGTACATCAGAGTGGCGACACAGATGAAGGCAAAGATGGTGAAGAGTGTGACGGAGAAAGCCAGTCTGCCGGGATCCACCCTGAACTCCTCCCCCTTGGTGTGGTGATAGATGGCAGCAATGGACCACGCTACCTGTGAAGCAGCCACAAAACAGAAGCGAACATAAGACACAGTCACCATATTTAACATAAGCAATCACAGTTCATGCAGAATTAAAACTGGCACTTTTACAGTCGTATACACATGATAATTAATACTGCAGCAAGATGACAAGCACCACTGTTCTGTCAATCATTTAAACGTTAATTAAATAAGCTGCACTCACCCCAATGCCCAGGAAAACATTGACAGCATTGGAGCCTGTCACATTACCAATAGATGCGTCTGCATACTGGTCTTGGATAGCAGCTACCTTACTGGCAAATGTATCTGGATGGGGAGAGAATCGTAGGAAAAATTTCAGTTTGTTTTAATAATCTTGACAATCCTTGTCAGGTTTACCCCACATTTTATGACAAATTGTCCTTTTTTAATTTAGAAAGCAAGATGTAATTAGTTTAAGTATGTGGTGGACATGTCCAATGACCAGCATGTGAGGACAGAAGATGCAATAATGTGTGTGAGCATTTATATTTGTCAGAATACACAAATGCTATTGAGCCAAACTGAAACAGTGTTCAGGTTGCAAAATTACTAAATAAGAATTTACCTTGTCAGACTATTTGCTTTGTAACCCGTTCCCATCAGTGTTGAAAAGGTTCTGCTCCAGTTTGTGCATCAAATTTTGAATTATTTTGGAGCATTTACACCAATAAGAGTTGTTCCAATGCTAGAATTAGGTTTTCAGGAGTAAGCTGTGAAATTGTCAATAGATGGGTCATATTTTCTGATGTGAATACACTGTCTTCATCACAAAACCTCAGTTATGATGATTTATACTGGTGAAAACACCATTTGCAAGATAACACTAAATGAAGTTAGTTAAAAGACAAGTCGTAGTTTGATTGACAAATGGTGCCTGAGTGGCCTTGGATATTTCCTAATGTTGATTAAAATAGACTCAAACGTCCATATTAAATGAAAAACAGTTTAAGCAATTATTACATATTGACCAGTTTGAATCAGTAAATGGCATTTTGAACCATTTCCAACCAATAAATGATAAAATCATCCACAAAAGTTAAAACTCTGCTGAGGTGGGCCCAATCCCAATCTTTACCTGGTACCATTCATTTGTCGCCTAACAATTGCATCTCTGAGGAAATCTTGTTTCATATATCCATGCCCACACTTTGCGCCACTAAGTATACTAAGTATATTATAATGCAAACAGATTTATATTCCTGAATTTAGCATGTAATTTCTGAGTTTTAAGGATACTTTTTAAATGCCCAACACTTATAAAAGCAGTTACATTTTCCTCTCAGACAGGAAACCATTCTTTAATTCTGCTAGTGTTCATTCTCTGGCAGTCAGCACATGCAGGATTTGGTCCAAGATCGATAATTTACAAGGCAAAATCTTAGTTTGTAGGGACAAATGAATCTTGGCCTGGCTACAAATTGCACTGTGCTGCTTTGTCCCAAAAATTTCCCCCTGGTTTCATGTTTGCCAAACTACAGCAGCACCAAAGGGACACTCCTCCTCACTGTACTGACAGAAGCACTGCACATGCTGCCAAATAGTAACAATAGGGTCTTTAGTGAACAAATAGCCAAATGGTCAGCAGGCTTTTCTTCTGCTAATTTGCTGGCTATGCTTTCTTAACAAGTGATGTCATCTTGTTTTCATCTGACAGATTCAGTGAGAGAGAGAGAAAAAAAAGTCAAGGATCTAAAGACAAGGAAGGGCTTCCTAGAAATGTCAGCCAAGCTGGCACTGGACAAGAGGACTGAAAAAAAGGGCCGGAAGAAGAGATCAAGGAGGAAGGAGACAGTGAAAGGATGGTGGGTGAGACAATGGAGACAAAGGACCAAGGAAAGAGTCCAGGAAAAGATAAATCTGCCCAAACACCTTAAAGCTTTAAAGGCTATTCCTGCTGGGCTCAACTGTGTGTGTATCACAGCTCTGATTCTATTTGCCTGAAAGCCTGCATGTGTGAGATTTTCTGTATAAAGTGCCCACATGTAAACTGTGTTTGTTTGTGAACGATGCCACCTGGGTCCAATCAGATGCTTTGCCTCCACCAGCTGGCAAAGAAGTGCATGTCTGTGCTTCAGTTGCTTTGTGAGTGCTTGCGAGCCTGATTGAGTGGGAGAGTGCGTGGGTGCCTGCATGTTCATTAGAGGCCTGTCTGTTTGTGTGAAACAGGTTCCACTCTGCAGCTCCTTCTGTGACAGTATGCCTCCCTAGAGAGCTTTCTGCCCTTTCCCTCTACCACACTGTCAATCATCCAGAGTCTGCCTCCTCTTTCTACCTTACCCTCCTTCCTTTCCAGCTCTCCTGCTCCAATGTTCCCCATTACCTCCTAAAATGGAAGGACACTTTGGGGATAACTGATGTGCTCAATCTGGTAAATTTTCTCACTTTTGTGCAATATTGGCAATGACAGAAAAAACAGAAAAGAATAAGAGGGTTATTTGCTACATAATTTTGGGATACCTTAAGAACTGTGACACTAAAACCAGCACATTTTTTTTATTCTCAACTTGTGTTTTCAATGCATAGGGTGACCTGTTTATCATCCCTTTCTCCTAACAAGGGGACTACTGTGTATCTACATATTCCCAGTTATTCTTGTGAGGCAGTAAGTGATGCACCGGCTGCACCAACAGTATACAATGACAGGAAATCATTTTACAGTGCTGGTTTATGAACAAGTAAACTTGACCATGTACAAATGGGGATGAGGGTGTAGACCAGGGATACTCCGTTCAGTTCTACGAGGGCTGCAGTCCAGCAGGTTTTCATTATATTCCTGCTTCAACACACCTGAATCAAATTAAATAGGTCTAACAGCCTACCTACCACAATGACTCATTAATTTGAGTCATGTGTGTTGGATTAATGGAAAACATGCTGGATTGCAGCCCTCGTAGGACTGAATTGAGTAGCTCTAGTGTAGACTCTTGGTTGGACATAAATGCACACAAACTTAATACAGTTTGGGCCCTTATTCACAGAGCTGGTGATCAGCCTTCAGGTGATATCATTTCTTTAAATCAAGTAACACTTAACAATATGACCATCTGGAATGAAGAAACTAAAGACAAACTGTTCGTCATTCAAGAGAGACAATCTCTGCATGTCATTAAAACAATGCACGCCAGCTCTGTTTGTTGTACAAAATATCTACTACTGCCACCTTTTGACCTAGCAAGTTAAAGGGGTATTGCACCCCAAAATGTGTTTTTTGAGCTGTAAACAACACAATTACTTGATGAAAATCACATACTGTTGATAAAATTAGGATTTTAGTTTGTTTTAAAAACGGGATTTTGTGGGTAAAATATGGCTCATAACGCCCTCTACAGGGTAAAACCAGGTTAAATTTTCGTGACAGAGAGCGGTTATCTACGTCCCGTGAAAATTTAAAAAACCCCACAGCCCTTCCCTCCAGATACAAACAGATGGTTCCTCATCTTGCAGGCATAGAAAACTACGCCCAACAATGCATATGAAGGGGTGTGAACTTATATGGTGTAGATTAGCTATTTCCAGACTTTTCTTTCACAGAGTTTCTGATGAAATATTCCTCCAATGGGAAAGATTTATGCTTTTGCAGGGTGTAAAAGTAACACTGGATTTTATTCTTTACCTGCTGATC
Source organism: Melanotaenia boesemani (assembly GCF_017639745.1). Taxonomy (NCBI): domain Eukaryota; kingdom Metazoa; phylum Chordata; class Actinopteri; order Atheriniformes; family Melanotaeniidae; genus Melanotaenia; species Melanotaenia boesemani. The sequence continues at coordinate 25,161,494 of NC_055697.1, read as the reverse complement.
CTCATCTGGCGACAGACAGCAGCTCAAATCGCAGCAGCAGCAACTTCCAGCAGCACTTCCTGCAGCTGCCACAACCTGCCGCGAGTCTCCACAGCTTTCTAGAGCTGCTGGAGCTGATGACAGGTCAGCGCAGCAGCGCTAACGGCTCAGATTGATACGGTTCAGGACCACCTTGTTCATGTGTAGCTGAGGAAATTTGGGAGGGGAAAAGTCTTCCATCTCAAAGACCGCTCTGTGGAGCAGGTGCTTTGTGAATCTTACTTCGCATGTTGCCACTGTCTGTCAATCATTTCTACCTGTGTGTCCTGACCCACCCACCTTCTGCTTACTGATCACCTCAAACCTTCCACCCCAAACCTTGCAGTTTCAGGCATTTTTCAAATTCGGCAGTCGGTGGAGTTACGCAAAAAGTAGGGTGTGTAGTTACACTTTAAGTCGTGTTGAGCAGAAATGGACTTTATAACCTGGGGGCAGTTGGAACTTGTCTTTGTAATAAAGTTAGATATTATTTTGTTTGTCCAGATACTGGTGACATAAGCCAAACTGCCAGACCCTCAAGACTAGTTGAAAGCATACACATATCTCCATGGAAAAGTTCAATAGCTATGTTTTCCTTCACAAGTTCTCAGCTTCACACTGCTGATGTTTTAACTCCTGCTGCAACGTGATGATTGATAGTTGTCTCTCGACTATAGACATAAATTCCAAGTAAAAGATATGGAGTTGTAGGAGGATGCTGAACCCCTGATCTTTAAGATGTTGATTGCTCAAGGTGGGATTTGAGCTTTCTGTCCAACCCACTCCTTTTCTACTTGTAAACTTCAGCCAGTTCTTACTTGCTACTTCAATCCCACCTGCTAATGGTAGAATTAATGGACATGGGTTAGTTTTGGACATTTAAAAATACAGATTTAGAGCTTAAAATTATAATAAATGTATATATAAATTATATTGATATTGTTTTTGACACAAAATAGTCTACCAAAGTATTTGTGTCAATTTTACAGCCTAGACTGAGAAATAACTACATATTGTACAAAAAGACCAACATTCTCATTTCATAAATTCTGTTGAGACCAGGCTGCAAGAGGCGACTCAACAATGGGCCTCTCATCACTGCTTGCTCTTAGATTGACAAGAGCCTTTTTTGATGAAATACATTTCCAACCTATTTAATAATTCAATGCAATGCATCATGCAGCTGTTATGTTCCAGCTCTACAATTCCTATATCTCCAAAAGCATTGCTTTGGGGTATCCTGTGTATTAAAAACAAACACGTCATGCTCCTGAACAAGCATCAGAGTGTAATGCAATATTTTAGGAATAAGGCTGAAAATGTACTTGATTTTAATTACACGTACATGTGTTTACCATGGCTGCCTTACATATTTACATTTATGTATTTTGCAATTGTTTGAAGCTTCCTTTGTGAACTCATACTCAGAAGCTGCAATATGCAAGTTATTGCTAGGGGCAGTGTCAGGATCAGTTTGACCAGAAGTAAGGTCAAAGTGTTGTCAGTGGTAAAAATGCCAAGGTTTTGAAGCTGTGGCATGCTATATTAAAGGGCCTTACGTACCACTACTGTCATTTTCTTCAAATCTACTAAATACTAACCTCTATTGTCACCACATTTAAATATTTGTATAGTCTTGTTTATACCCTGCAAATTCTGCATCTATCTGGTATGAGTTTACTAATGCGTCCTCTAGTGCATGTGTGTCCAAAGTTGGTCCTCGAGGGCCACAATGAGTCAGACATCTTGGAGGGGGGAAAACATCGAAAACCCGCAGGATTGTGGCCCTCGAGGACTGGAGCTGGACACCCTTGCTCTAGTGGAATCCTCCGGTGACAAGCGTAATACACACCGCCGATACTGATACTTTGTACAAAAACTTTAAAAACAGCCTTTGAGGGGAAAGGAATCGATAGTTTACATGCACTCGCTGCTTTTTATAGATTTTGCGATTTGATTTGAAATCACTTGTAGATAAATAAATGCCACAATAATTAAATGTTTTAATGATACCTACACATTAAAATATTCAGTTAACCATCTGTGAAAACAAATGAGAATGAGTGATATCTATCTATCCTTTGTGTGGAATATATTTTTATTTTTTTAAACCCCACAATGGCTGTTCGAGTCCCTGTATTGAATATTTTAATGACACCTACCTTCAGCAAGCATCCTTACTTAACTAAATCAAGGTCTATTGAATTAATGTGAGGTGAACTCAGGGATGCAGAATACTCCAGCCTAGACTCATAAAAGCTATTAACGGCAGTTTTTTCTTATTTAGTGGGCTGCATGGCTCAGTGGGTAGAGTGGTCATCCTGAAACCCAAGGGTTGCCGGTTTGATCCCCAGCTGTCGAGCTCATGTCAAGGTGTCCCTGAGCAAGACACCAAACTCCTAATTTCTCCTGATGGGTTGTGGTTGAGCGCCTTGCATGGCATCTTCCGCCATCAGTGTGTGAATGTGTGTGTGAATGGGTGAATGTGATGTATATGTACAGTGCTTTTATTTAATGTTTTGCTGCTTTTACTATATTATGTTCAGCACTTCGTTTAGTAGCTGCTGTCATAAAGTGCTTTAAAAATAAAGTTGGCTTGGCTTGGCGTTGGGTAAAAGCGCTATATAAGCACAGACCCTTTAATGACTTATTTTATAAGCATATTTATTATTGTACATAAAACAGGATGACTTGCCTAAATGAGGGAAACTCCTGTTTGAAACAAAAAAATCCTAAATCTAGCATATACATAAAAATACCTTTTCCAAAATTCAGTTTAAGTGCTATACAGCTCCACATTTTCTCCCTCTATACCTGAATAATAGCTGGATAGTACCTGCCTGCAGCATTACAAGATTCCAAGAGTGATGTCTGTCTCGCCCTAGCAGCACCTGTCTTTGTCCTCCTCTTTGGATGGCCTCATTATATTCTGTGCTATGACTGATTCTCAGATGTTTAAGGAGACTTGAGGTATTGTTACACACACATACAGAACACCGTTACTGTTCAGCACCAGTTGTAACAGTGCTAAGGACAGAGTACTGTGCAGTGACTGAGTGACACGCTACTGCACCACTAATGCTGTGCCTTATTTCACATATGACTATGGCAGGTGGAAGAAAAAGTAGTTCATACCAACTTGGTATAATTTAGACAAGATCCTGACTAACTGTGTTCCAGTTAGTCAAACTACATATTTACCCCAAATGACTAAAATAACAATATTTTAACATGAAAATCAGTTGTAGAACGTTGGAGTCACTAAAGTTCCCCCCTATCAGAAACAATGTGCATTTGCATTTAAATGTTTTGATGGCTTGAGGTAAACATGAAAGGAAAAATCATGCACTTAAAATGCACTGTGTAGTTACAGGCTTTAGCTTAATGCCCAAACCACAAACAAATGTTAGTTTGATTTTTCTAATTATCTTAAAATCTCCTCTTCCATTGCTTTCTTCATGTGTCCTTCTGTGTGGAGGTGGAGGAGGTGTGTATTGTATGTGTTAACCTGGCTAACTGTGATAAACGAGGTTAATCGTCATGGAGCTGCGGCACAGGATGGGTTTTATTAAACTGTAATAACCAGAGTACCAGAGCTCGGTTTATTTGTGCAAGGGTTTATGTTTGTGTTAGAGAGATCCCAGGGAGGTTCTGCTAATAAGGCTGAGAGGCTCAGAAAGGCCGAAGCACTTTGTTTCCATTTGCAGCTTTAAGCATTGTGTGCATGTCTGTGTGGTTTTCAAACAGCTGTATTTTCTAATAAAGGCAGCTGATTGAAAATATGTTTTGTTATATTTCTCAGGTATGTGAACATTTTTCATACATTTGTGTGTAAAACTGTTTATAATGCATTGTGTTTATCCCAAGCTCCCGAAATAGGAGGACACAGACCATCTGAGCCTGACATGAGTAATAGACCTATGCCAATAACACATGGTGCTCACAGAACAAGAGTGTGTGTGCATAAGTGTGCAAAATGTTTCTCATCTGCTGCACACTTTATGTGGATGTTTTAGCTTATCTAGCATTCCATGCTGCAGTATGGACTGCTTCCTTTGATCATTGAATAGGACCACCTTTACATTGGTGGAAATACTCAAAACTTCTTGGTGGATCAGGGCAAAAGAAAACAAAAATCTCTATATCAAAGTAGGAAAAATGAGTGATGTGTTCAGGAATAACCTGGCTTTTATTAAAAGCAGACTTGATCAGTTTACCCTTAAAAACAGAGTTTTAACTATTATTTAAGTGTTTCAAAATAACCAGTGTTGGGAGTAACGCGTAACAATATTATTTTTTGGGGTAACAAAGTAGTGTATTACACCTAAAATATTGGTAACGAAATTACTTTATTGGACTACAGTAACGTGTTTTTCTGCGTTACTTGAACCGTGTATGCCTGTGTGTAAAGTTCTGATCTGTTTTAAGTAGTATGCGCATGCTGCTGCCTGTGTGTGTGCTTGCCTGGGCACGTTGCCATAGAGATCAATTTGTGTGACATAGCTGATTAGTTAGTGCGCCAACTAAGGAGAAAGAAAAATGAAGCTGGAGAGTCGGAGATACGGGCTTTTGGTCAGTATTCACATTATTTTCAGTTCAGTCCAGTTTCAGTCCAAACTTGTAGTGAAAGATCCTGCTCGCCGGTCAGTGGAAGGAGTCCTTCAGCAGCCGACCCACCTAAAGAAGCTAAGCTGTTTTCTAACAATTCCTGGAGCGCAGCAGCCAGTGAGACAGACAGAAATTAACAAGATAGTAGCAGGGTTCATTGTAGGTGACATGCTCCCCCTGTTAATTGTTGAATCGCCCAGGTTTAGAAAAATACTAGATAAAATGATTATGAGACAAGTGTGCACATTTCTTCCCACAGACAGGGATGTTGTTCTTATATAATATACAGTAAACACTATGCAGACAGGCAGTGATGATTCGGCTATGTTTGTCTGTGTTTACACGGTGAATTAAGAAATGGTAAAGTAATAAGTAGTGACTTAGTTACTTTTGAAATGCAGTAACGAGTAAAGTAATTTCATTACAATTTACAGAAGAAATGAGTAACTAGTAACTAATTACTTTTTAGAGTAACTACCCCAGCACTGATAATAACTAAATAAAATACATGAAGGGAATAATTAATGAAGACCTGAAGAATTTCTGCTCATAATAACCTTATGAAACTAAATGGCAAAAGTACAAAAGCAAAGTTTTCAATAAAAGCTGGAGGAATATTTATTGTCTGGGACACAGACAGGTAGAGCAAGCTATTCTTTTGCTATGCACATTTTTTCAGGATGTGGGAAAGAATGGAAAAAGTAGGCAAAGGAGGCTAAAAAGGGGTAAAGGCTTTCGCATGCAAAATTAGTAATTTTTGTTTTTGTTTTTTTTTTTCAGTTTGGTTTGTCTTGTCTGAATCTGTCAAGAGACGAATAGTAGTGGAGTTTGAGTCCTTGCTGGTAATATTAGAAACACAAATTAAGAAGACAACAATTTCTCCAGTCCTGTTTAGTCTGTACTCTTTACCTTGTTTTCTCCATTTAAATAGATTACATAAGGGCAAATTCTGTCATTCAGAATGTGGGACAATTTGTGGGGGGGTGGGGAAATCAGATTACAAAATAAGAGAAAGCGTTAACAAAAACACAAAAAAACACAAAATTTAAACACTTAATTAAAAAGCTACAATAACATAACATGTTCAGCTGAGACCACGCAGAGCTAAAAGGCTTGAGGGAAGGAAGTTTTTCTGTTTCAGCTTGGTGTGTCAGAACACTTATTTTTCACAGAACCAAACTACACTATTGTTCTATTTTTGTTAGTATGGGTAAAACCTTAATGCTGTTCATATATTGGTATTAAATCAGTTACAGGTTTGCTAAAACTTAACCTTCATAACAGGAAAAACTCAGACTCAGAGGGCATAGCTCCGCCAAGCTATTGTAATTTTTTTTCTGCCAGTGATTGTGGGCATTATTTTTTATTTAGAAGCTCTAATGGCAAAATTATCCTCATCTTCCCACACTGAAGAATTCCTGGATTCAGGCGGTGATATGGATCACCCCCAAAATCTAATCACTTGTTCTTTATTTCAGTTCTGATATTTCCTGAAAAATTTAAGCAAAATCTGCCCCTAACTTTTTAAATAATGTTGCAGACAGACAAACCAATGCCACCGATTCCATAACCTTCACCTTGGAGGAGGTAATAAACAATGTTTGGGACCATGTTTATATAATGACATCTGTTCAGCCCAAAGAAATTGACTTGTTGGGTATTTCAAGTTGTCCAGATGAACAGACTGAGCAGCTTCCTTCCTATCAAAGTTGAATTAGCATATTAAAACAACCAGCCTGTGCAGAATTCTACATATTTGGAGGCTAAAATACTGAATAAATACAAACTGGTCTGAGCCCACACAAAGCTGTGGCTATAACTGAAAAAAGTAATGAATATATTGTTGTTTCTTTTGTTTGTGATACAATTTCAAAAAGATTTTTTAATAGTTAAGCTGCTTAGTCATTTTTAGAGAGTGGTATTGTACACATGCAGTCTGTAGCCACCATTTTGGTTTTCTATATCTATGTAGGTTAAGAGATAGTGGGAGGGATACTTGGTTGAAGTGTATGTCCACTGCCTATCAAATAATTTCTCCACATCAAGACTCACATCAGGTAATAAGAAAAAAACATCTCCTTGAACTTGGGGGTGGAGCTTCTGCAGGATTGCAATTGTTTAGCTTTAAGAAGTTCGAATTTAGTTTATATATATATATATATATATATATATATATATATATATATATAAAAAGTTGTAAAGGGAGTGTGTGGGGCTCACTCACCTGGAACAGAGGTCCCCAGTGCAACAAATACAACTGCTGTCACAGAGTCTTTCAGACCCACTGTGCAGCCAAAATGAGAGGCCAGATCACCTGTAATAATGAGATTTCGTGAGATAGCATCAACAACACAGTACCAAACAACTTTATTGTTTGTAAAGGAAAAAATATATTAAAAAAGGCTAAAGGATTCTGTGTTAATATTTACCTTTAACATTTATAGTAAATCACTAGAGTTGAAATGTAAGTGTTTACCAATGACAGCAGTGAGGAGTCCGATCATGCAGATGGACACGACAAAGCAGGCCCAACCGCTCCAGTAGTCAGTGGGTGGGACGAAGGCGAACAGAACTTTCCAGAAGACAGTGAGAAAGTGCATGACGTAGTCAAAACAAGATGGCAGTTTCTCCTCCCCACACTCTTCGTCATCATCATCTTCACCTGGAATTAAGGAAGACAAGGGAAATGGGAGGCATGCTGAGCTGTGTGACCAGGTTTGACCCCTCAAAGGTCTCACTTGTAGACAATAATTGCACAAACAGGCAACACATGAAGCAAAAAATAATGAAGTGCAGACGAAAGGTTTGCAGTACACGGTGATGAATTTAGCCAGAGGCTAAGGGTTACTGATTTTTGCTGTGATTAAAAATGGAAGACACTGATAAGGTGATTCTGAAGGCAATCATTCAACGGCATATCATAACCGTATTGAGCCAATCAAAATAACAGATGTGTTTATCATTCCATTACAAAAATTATTCAAATGCCATCCAATATTATAGTGATGTAAACTTAACAGATTCAGTCTGACAGACATAACTTCTGACCCACTTGCAACACAGGTCTGTGTGTGTGTGCGATGTCAGTATCATAATCCATTATTCCCTTAAACCATGAACTACAGCCAACCCCATGCTGTGCTGTGTGCATATTGATTAATGATGGAGCAGATACAAATTTTAAATTAATTTCCAGCTCAATAAAAGACACATAGCAGTCTAAACTGTTCTGCTTCATTTATAAACAAGTTGAATGAATAAAACTGCAGCTTCATTAAAAGTGACTCCATGAATCCCATCAATTTCACCCATCTTACTGCATACTATTTACTCATGAAGCTGGTGATGCATTTAAGTGCCCTTAAATCAATCCAAGGTTGGGTAGGGTAAAATGTTTATAGTACAGGGAGAAGGATAGAAGGATGTGGGTGTTAAAAGGAATAGGAAAAAAGAGGTTAAAGGAGAAAGTGCGATGGATTAAGGGTAAAGGATTTAGGGTTAATATTAAGAGAAGAAAGTGTTTCATCACTTTTAGTGGAGGCCAGAGGTCATACTGAGGTACCATCAATGCTGAGATGTACATAAAATGTTTAAAAACATCTAATCCTATTCAGATGTCTTCTCTGTCAGGGAAGGCCCTGCATTTTTTAGAAACACAATGCTAAATCACATACTGCATCCATCACACCAGCATGACCTTGCAGCGGAAGAATCCAGGTGCTGAACTGGCCTGCTTGCAGTCTAGAAAACATTTGGCAAATCATGAAATAATTCAAATTAAATGGATCTCCAACAGTTTGTTGTGAAGTTCTACAGAAGTCTGTGAATAACCCCATTAATGAGTCGGGTGTGCTGCAGCGAGGGAACTTACAACTTGCAGGACAGCTGGTGATCCCTGTCTGACAGTAAGAATTGATACAGCCTGTTTATTCAAACAGACATTAAATCTTTGTGCTAAAGCTTGAAGGTTTGATGATGATCCAGTCTAAGTCAGAAGATAATATCCAAGTCATTAGTCAAAAAGACAGATTCATTCTGTTGCGATATCAAAATGAACATGGATAACAACTGATGTACTCTCTCTCTTTACAGGAGGGCCAGGAGGTCACAAATCTTATTTATATTAAAGATAAATGTTTCAAATAGAAGGTCAGCGCAGAGGGCAATATCCTTCTTCACCATTAATTTAAAACAGGCACAGACACACTCGCTAATGAATTATTAAACAAGTCGCTTTACCCAAGTTTTCTCACTTTACTGTCAGCAGCTCTCCTTCCCTCCCACATAGTCCGTCATGGCTGAATGGAGCCATTTCTCTCATTTCCTTTCTGCTTCTGGTAATGTTTATGTGTCCTTTTATTACAGCCTTGGTCTCTTTCATCTCTTTTAATTTTCTGTCCCTGTATGTGTCTGTTTTTTTATCTTAAAATAAAAAAAGAAAGAAATTGACACTGTGCAAACATTGCCCAATCAGAAAATGAGTTGCTTTTTGTGGATAATTCAGTGTAAAGTCTGATTTAAAATGCCAGCTAAATCAACATCCACTACTAACTGATTAAAAGGTTTTGCTTCAGCTTCTGGCTTTGTCCAGTACTGGGATGCAATGCTACACATTCAAAAATGTACAAATTTCTAATGAGTAATTTAATAATCTTAACTGTGACAGTGGAAAAACTGTTGTAGGAGGTGCTGATAAAATGAAATGGAGGCTGCTGAACTGGATGCCTTCTTGGGTAAACCTCAACAAGCTGCAGAAAATGGTAAGTCTGACATCCAGTCTGTGACAATGATGACTCTTCAGTGCTTCACCAATATGCACATCCAGAATGTTTTGTTTAAATAATGCTGAAGGTTTTATTGATGGCATATATTTGGGACACTGTCCACTTCAAAGCCATTTAAGCTCACATTAAAGTGTGCCGTTACTGACACAGAAATACCCCTAAATGCCATTTTGCCTTATATTTCTATGCCCCTTCATCCCCATTTCACTCCTGACATGAAAGAATTTTCTATTACAATCTATGCTTAGGCAAACCAGATTATTTGGCCCGTTTGAGTCTCTTCATTCTTGGTCACGTTTAGCTGATACAGCCTTTATTTAAATGAATATCTGCTGTTAATTTCTCATTTAATTTATTATCCACAACTTCCCGTCACTCTTGAAATGCCACAGTCAGTTTCTTCTCATATTTCTGTGCGTGTGTGTCCCTCACTAGTTTCTACAAATGGGTTGCAGACTTGTGAGGTAAACAAAACCATAAAAGAAACCCCATGCAAAATAAAATAAAAACATTGTATGTTTTATGTAATACCATCGCCTCTATGTAACTGCTCTTACATGTGCTGCTGACCTCTTTGCCAGGTCACCCTTGTGAAAGAGATCTTGATCTCAATGGGTTTTTATCTGGTTAAATAAAAGTTTTTTTTTTTAAAAATGGTGTACACAAAGATGTTGTTTCCAAAGAAACAATAAAACTGGATGAATAAATCTGGTATCTTATATTTTAACTGAAAAAAAGATTTAATTTGCCATACATATTTCTTTTTTGTAGATAGTTCTTATCTTGGCTTCTCGCTGAGCGTGCCCAGAAGCTGCATCCTCACAGGTATGACACATGATGAACTGCAGCTCCTCTTTACAGGCAGCTAGCCAAGCGAGGTGTGTGTGTGACCATGAGTATGTCTGATGTGACGCTGTGCGCTTCAAGTGATATGTCTGTGCTCAGGAGACTTGTAAGGAAACTTCATGCCAATGTCTGTTTATACAAACTCACATGTCCAGACTCAAACACGGACGCCAGGGTTTAAAAGTGATGTAGCCAAAAAAAAAAACAAAAAAACAACAAAAAAACAAAAACAAAACCTCAGAGATGCTCAAAAACAACCTTCCACTTGCAGAAAAAGATGTAGGATAATGTGTCAGGCTTCATGTGTCTCTGCCAAAGGATCAAAGAAATATGACACTCTTGGAAGCAGGACATAAATCCACAAAGAAGCACAGAAGACATTCACACATAAATGATACAAGTTCAAAATCCCAAACCGAGGTAAACAGATCACACACCCAGTGCATTGAAGGAAACGTAACACACACACAGAGTCATAAGAGAGAGACAGCCAGTCATGTGTCCATGCATCTTCAAAAACAGGCCCCTCCAATTTTTGCCTCTCATTAATGTTTCTTTGACACTGAGGATTTGAAGACAAGGCAGAAATAAAAGCAGTTTAAAAAATAAAAAAAGTCACATTTTGACAGCCCCTTTGGTTTTAAGAAACACCACTGCATTTCTGAAGACACGTCCACAAACAAACCCTCTTCTGTCCTGCTGATTAACAAGATTTTTACTAGATTCTTATGTTTTTCAATCTAACAGCCACCGCCTCATACTAGCGTATGACAGCCGTGTGGCTAATTATGTGTATATAACATGTCATGCCGACAGTCATGTCATGTTCTGCTAGCCCCGTCATCCTGTCTGTATACACATGCAGTCACCAGAGGGTTTTAAGCAGTCTATTACGTCTGAGTCTCTCGGTGCGTAAAATCATTAACGTCTCTTTATAGTCGAAACCTTTGAGGAGCCGGTTTTACATTTTACTCAGAAATAACTCCCACCATCCATGAAAATCCATTTGAATTTGTCTTTGCCAGACGGTTTGAGCTGTTGTCACAGTTCATCATTGAATGAGCCTGTTAAGTTTTTCTTTGATGAGTTCACAAAGCAATTTAATAATCAATCATTCAGTGACTCAGTCATGATTTGTCATCTATAAATTGAAAAGAACACAGCAGAAAAGCATGTTTTGGTCTGTATGTTTGTTCTGTTTGTCATGAATCAACCCATGAATGTGGGGACAATGGCCCTTTTCTTTTAATTCATCTTCCGTCTGTGTTTTTTTTTTTTGAAGAATGGCACATTACCAACATTTCCCTTGGGTGCAAACACACCCACGCAAGGACATAAATAACACCCACACATAGAAAGAACAGGCAGGTGATTGAACAACATGGAGTGGACTTTGTAATTAGAGGACAGTGAAGTGTAGAGTGGTTGGACATCAATCTTGTACTTTCACTTTCCCCCTCATTCTCTGTCCTAACAATCCCTCTCTTCACCTTCATTTCCTTTCCATCGATCCCCCCCCCCATTCTGTTGCCCTTTTGTTGGTGCCATCGACCTTCAGTCACACTCCGTCATGGTCTTTAAAAAGTCTTGTAGTTTCAAATAACCACATGAATGTTTTTGCGATTTGGCAATTAGTATAAAAGAATGTTTAGTTTGATAACATTTGGCAGCAAATCTGTAGGCATTTGTCTTAAACCAGGAGGATAATTTATCAAGTAGAGCACAGTATTTTTATGTGGTGATGTCTGGATAACATACTGCTTTGCTTTGAAACCTTGTCCTCAAACCTCAAAGAAAAATCTGCATATGATCCAGTGTTTCCCCAAACCCGCCCTTCCTACGAGACCCACCGCCTCCTACAATGTCAAGTTAATTAATTTTGATCTTGTTTTCTACACTGTGCCAAGTCACAGCAGGTTTCAGGTTGCATTTCCTCTAGAACAGAGTAATACTTTGTTCTTTTATTAAAAACAGCCTGATGTTATTTATCTGATTTACATGGCAGCTGCTCTCTGTGTCGTCCTCTGAGTTTTGCTCTGATGCAACCACACAGACACCTGCGAGTACACACAGGTAAACACTTCCACCAGCACCATGGACAGAGCACGCGTCAGAAAACACGTCATGTTGAAAATCAGACACAAATATTACGTTTTTAAAACTCTACCAGGGACACACTCGCTCCACCGTGGAGCAGCTAAAGTGTTTCACTTACTGCGGTGTTAAGTCAAAAACATTGTGTACTTTGCGGAAACGTACACAGATGAACTCCACCGTCATAGTAATTTTTGAGTCGTATTACAGTTTAAAATTGATTCAATATTATTTGTAGGTTTTATTAATATCAACACAATATCTGAACTATGAGCTTTAAGAACATTTAGAGCGACTCCACTGAATGAAATGGTTTTCATCAGGACATTTTAAAAGTTTTAGCTACTTTTTTCTGTCCTAAGTGTTTTTTTTGTTTTTTTTTATTACCACATTTCAGTCATTTATGGAAAATAAGTCCACGATGAAGTTTGGAATTGCAGCACAACTTCACAGCAAGTAGCCAACATAAGTTTAAATCATTTATTCATTATCACGCACGTCATATTAAAAGGGACATTATGTAGTTACTGCCATCTAAAGTTGAAATTGTGTACTTCCTTCCATTTGCTGCGTATTTCAACAACGGTAGCCGCCATGTCTCAAAAAGCCTTGAGAGCACAGAAGGCATGAAGTTGAAACTTTATTTACCACCACCATAGTTAACACCACAGCTCGCCAACTTCCATTTACTCCACAATACCAGCAACTGGACTTGCGTCCCCTTCACAATAACAGTATGCATATGACCATGATGAAACAAAAACAGATGTATTAACCAGTAACGCAGTTACTGGATTTCAAACGTAACACAATGAGGTGAAGAAGTTCCCTTTGGATCATAATTGGTCAGGGGGAAAACATCTGGTGGACGGAAATTCACTGTCAGACATCGGTCCTCTGTGTTTAGAAAGAAGACTGGTTCTCACTCATTCCTGCAGTACCATTGACTTGTCAAGGAGAAATAAACATTTCAGTTATGACACTTTATCACTTCTGACTTTTTGTTGACATATTTGGTTTAAACTTAGTTGAAATGCTTTAGTTTTTTGTTAGCGCGCACATTAACGTACTATTGTATTTTCAACTGTTCAATTTTTGTTTAACTTTTATTTGTTGTCCCAGGCCTGTTTACGTTCCCCTTTGTTTTCCTGTTTGTGAGGTTAGTATGGTGTCTTTAACTGTTAAACAGTTGTAAGTTACGCTGAGTTACCATTTTGATTTTGGTTTTGTTTTGTTCATGTGAGCTCTTTTAAGGGTCCTGATGTTTGAATATTTTTGGGGGTAAATGAAAACTGTTCTTTTTTAAGCCACCTGTGTTCCGTATTCTGCACCAACTCGGTCCTTTACACATTCCTTCAACTGCAATGTTGCTCTATAAATGTCCAACTCCTGTCCGACTCCCAGAACCACCAACTCAGTGTGGAGTCGCACTTCCCAGCAGGAGCACACAACTCCGTCTTACAGAACAGCTCTGTCGGTATTTGCTTCCATCAAGGAGGAGTTGGTGATGCATGCCTCGTCGGTACACATCTATTAATAACATTTTAATAGATGAACAGTTTGAACAGTTGCTTTTGAATAAAACTAGTAGTTGCATTAGGAGATTGAGGACATGCCCTTGCCCCCTGGTTAATAATGTCACTTACCAACTCTTCACCAGGAGGTTTTATCTAATCTGGAAACAGCAGGTGGCCATTTAGCTTTACAAACTGTAGAAGGAACATAATGAGATAAACATTTATTTTATTCTTGGAAAACATATCTGACTACTAAAAACTGGTTTTAATCAAACTCCATTTATTTCCTAACTCATGACTCTCCATCCTCACAGGTCTATAGGACGATCATGGCTTGATGTGTACTGCACATCACAATAAAACCATGCACCACCTCCCCTCAGCCCACTACACCATGAGGATGTGCATCCGGATGTGTTTATGGGAGACTGCATAAGGTCTGCTTTTAAAAGGCTATCTGATTGATCCCAGACTTTCAAACAATGAGGTTCTACATTTGCATCAACCGGCGTTCTCTCATAACTGCCACAGTTTGGTTAGGTACTGATGCCTAAAATTAGCATCTGTTCACTTAAAAGTGCATTTGTTTGCACAAGGGAAGTTTCTTAAAGTCTATTTGATTAATGGGCTGTGTGGACTGGATCGGAAGAGTTACAATAGCAACACATAACTCTTCCGATGTGGGGCCTTTATCCTTTAAAGGCACAAAAAAAGGCAGAGCTCATTTATCAAATTTTTGGCAACATTGTATGTGTAACAAACAAGCTGTAATGTGTGAAAAACAAAATGCATCCAGGATTCAACTCCATCACACTGCTGTCACTTGGATGCTTGTCACAACCTGCATGCAGACAATGATGGATGAACTCTTCTTGCTAGCTTATCTCAAGAAAAGTCTTTATTAACCATTCGGCACAGACTGAAATCCACACAAACTGCTCTACACACACACACACACACACACACACACATACATAACATCAGTAAGATGGCATTTCAGGGGACTTTAAAGGCTCTCTAAATGCTGGTTTTCTGCTTTGAGATTAATGTCATGGTCCCATAAGCATTTTGTGTGCCTGTGCACAAACACACACTATGTTATGATATGGTGACCTCAGGATCAGGACTCTTAAATGTCCTTTCATGGTTGCAAACTTAATATAAAGGCTGTTCTAAATCTGCCATCGTCCCCAGAGTTTTTGCCAAAATGAGAGCATGAGATCTAGATGTAACAAGATATCCTAATGTTTTTGGTCAAGATGAAAGTAAGTGTGAGGCTTGTTTAAAGTGACTAATCTTTATTTTTAATCTAATATCTTTAAGAGGAGATAGGAAAATATGTGGTGGGATCGTGGAGGAGGGTGAATAAGATGAAAGATGAGATTAGACAAAGCTTATCGGTGTGTGTTTTAAATCCACCACAATATCAGTGACAGCAGCTCTAGACTTGTTAAAACCCTTGTTCCTGCAGTGAGTGCTTGAGGGGATGATCCGTTGAGTTATAGGACATCTACAGATGAGCTTGTTGTGTAGTTGTGTGTGGTGTCTCTGCTATAAGGGACACTTCTTCCAAAAATCTAATTCAAACTACAAAATTTTATGTTAACACTCATCTGATGGAATCAAGCTCCTTTTTACAATATCATCCAATCACAGTACACAGATTGCTTCTGCTGATGGGTCAGCTGAAACTGAATGTGCCAAACAGCAGGCAGTTAATGTTCTACTGAACCCACTCCCAGATTAACACAAGTTTGTAACATGTGGAAAACATGTGTGAAATGTTTTTGGTACTAATCCACAGTCTATTTTAACTTGCTATACCCATCTTTACCACTAGATGTCAGTAATTATTACACTGTAACTAACACTTATGCTAAAGGTTAAATGATATGTTGGGCTATATTTAATGTATAATTGTTAAATTTTTAGATGTTTATGGTTAGTGTTGGAAAACTATACGTTGCCATGAACTAAATTGATGCTGATGGGTTTCAGCCCATGTCATGTGATGCTTTCTGAAACAAAACAGCCTTAAAAACTCAATTATTTAACTGTCGACTTAAACTAATGTGTGCTGGACATGTTGACTCTTGCTCCCGTTTCACAGTTTCTGGTGAGACATGGGTGGTAAAGCTTGTAAAGTTTTTTAGGGCACCTTCCACAGGATAATAGGGGAAAATTTACTATAAAAGGTCTTGTGTACTTAGACTGAAAAGGCAGAATCTGATTGTCAATCACGACTGACAGTCCTAATTTTTCACTCAGTTTGTTCAAACTGTCAAGTAAGCATGGTTTCAGTACATCAGCAACACAGCATCATGTAGGTTCATGTGTGAGATTTTGAAATGCTGTTTATCTGAGTTTAAGAGATTTTTTTAAATTCTTTTTTTACTAACTTCTTTCCCTCCAATGACATTTGTTTGAGGCATTTTAGCTAATTGTCCTCCTCCGTCAAGAGGCTTTTTGTCAAGGCAATTTCCTTTACTCTTGGATTTTTCCTACCAGTACTTTTCATTGGTTTGTTAAGTGAATGTTGTGCTACATGTCCAGATAATTGATTTAGTCCTTTATTAAATTTTTTTCTGCTTTACTTTACCATAATCTCCTTTACCCCTCTACATCCAACCTTCCACCACTCATAACTACTGATTGAATGTGCCCTCCTGGTCATTAATTCATCTATCCATCCACTGAGATCCAAAGCCTGGAGAGCTGACCTGGCCTGCCTTAATGTCATAGCAAGGTCTCCGTATTTCTTCCTCAAAACTGCATCATGTATTTATGTTTTTATACCACAGGAAGAGTAATTAATCTTTGACCTCTCTCTCATGCATGATATTTAAGTGGTTTGGTGCAGGAAATATTATATAAGATATTGAACTGAGTGCAAGGAGTTTTAACATTTTTCCAAAGACAAAACAGT
This sequence comes from Melanotaenia boesemani, assembly GCF_017639745.1. Lineage (NCBI taxonomy): Eukaryota > Metazoa > Chordata > Actinopteri > Atheriniformes > Melanotaeniidae > Melanotaenia > Melanotaenia boesemani. Next base: position 25,144,701 of record NC_055697.1, on the reverse strand, counting down.
TAAAGTAAACAACCAGTAACAAATGCAAAACAAACACAAAGACAGAACCACCATGCAGACAGTAAATATTCACAGAGGCATACAGGATTACCACAATGATGCACAAAATCTGAAAAACAACCAATGCATGTATGTATCTTATTTTAAAATAGAAACTAAAACACTTTTGAACAAACCTTTTTTTTTTTAGAGTGTTTGTGTATTATAAACACAAGTAAAGCAACAATAATTTTTGGCTTGCTTGATGAGTATGTGTTACATCAAATAATCATTAGCTTCTTATAAATTTCCCTTTTCCCTGGCTGGGCAATTACTTTTTTTTTAACTGGCTTGTATGAACACAATTATAATTGGACTAATGTGGATTTTTTTAATTGAACCACAATGAAGTGGCTTCAATTGATTATGTCTGTAAAGGGCCTTGAGATGACATTGCTGTGAATTAAGTACTAAATCAAGAGGGAATCTATTCCTACACAGTCTAACTTTGAGAACCAAATACAGCCAGGCTGAGGCTGAGATGAGGCAAATACAGTCGCACTGAGATCTTTGCTGACTTAACTATTTAGAAATGCAGTCATATAAACTTTATCAGACATTTATGAGGTAATACTGCCTTTTAAATCTCAAAGGAAACCAGTTTCATGAGGTTATTTGGTGCCATAGAAGTTGGAAACAATCTAAGTTTAACTTTAACCAAATTAACAGAGCCATAAGAGGACATAAAGTCTTAAAACAGTTATAACCTGCTGGGTGTGAAATAGGCTTTGTGCAATTATGTATAACCCACATAGTGTAAGGTGGTGATCGAAGAGAGCCTTAGTCATCAGCGGCATCATTTCCCTGTAGCATTTGTCAGAAATGCCAATTATGCTAAAAAAAAGTAGAATGCATCACTTTTCTGCTTAATTTCTAATTCTCTCTGCATTTAGTTGATTTGTTAGATTAGCTCTTTTAGGGGCCGTCCCCACGACGCCAGATTGCAGCAAAACCACTAAAGTAGTTTAGCAAACCACCCTTTCATCCCCACGAAGCCAGGGATCAGCCTCCATGAAACCGACCATGTTTGAAGCCAGGTACCAAAGTGGATCGGTTTGAGTCCTCTACCGTCTGCGGTACTGTGCGTAGAGCGAAGCCGCACAACTCGAGGATATGACGTCAATGTGATGAACACGCGCCGATTCCCAATCAATCTTTCCTTGAATTTTTTATGCTTTAGTCAAGCATTTATTGAAGCTCAAATTCTTTATTAGTCCAAAGAAATGTTTTTTTTGCTTCGCAGTGAATCCTCAGCTATATTCTCTTCTCTGCTTCCGATGTGAACACGCAGTGAGCCTTTATCTGCGCATGGGTTCTTTGGCTCTAGCTTTGGAGAGTTACCCTTTAGCACCCCCCACAGCTGTAGTATGTGCTACAGCGGTGTCGTGGGGATGTTGAAGCCTTTCTACTGCCACTGTTTTCACACCGTTTTCACACCTGAACCGGCTTCGGTGCCATGTGGACATAGCCTTAGTTTTCTCCTGGTTGCTCTTACTTCTCAGCTCTCATGCAGCCCCGCCGCCACAGCTGGTTGCAAACTGTTGGTTTGATCTGCGAGCAATCAGCTGTTAATCTCAAATGTTTTGAATCCCTTTAGTCCCACCAGCCTCAGGTTTAAAGGCACTGAAAAAGAGCTAATCATTCTCCAGTTTGGTTGTAGATCTTATTCTGCCTGCCAACCATGTGCACATTTGTGTGTGTATGTGTGTGTTAGGGTTGCCCCAAAGGCTTATAAATTATAGAATAATCAAAGGAAAAACCCCAGTACAATCAGTGTGTGAATACAGTATCATTAGGCTATACTATGTGTTAAGGAGAAATTGCCTTTTCTTGGTGGTGGTGGGGAGAACTGCCATCACTACCTTTTCACAGTTCCCCCTCTAACACACACACACACACACACTGTCAGCCTAGACAAGCTAATCTCAGATAAGAGAGCAAAGCTTTTTCATTAATAGCATCAGCTCGCCAACAAAAGCCAGAAAACTAAAGCACAGACACACAGAAACCACAGGATAAAGTCATTTAAAGACACTGAAGTGTATGAGCAGGCCAAACAATACTCTAATAGATTACAACCCAGCAGCACAAAACTGCATGATTTAATTTCTTTTAATTTAGCTGTGCATTTAATTTAATTGTGCTATTTTGACACTAAACTTTGTAGCTGCATTAATTAGCTTCTTTCTGATTGTATTCTACTTTTTATTTATTCAGATAGCCAACTAATTAGGGAAATAATTACATTAAGATTAAAAAGTAAACAAGTTGGCAGCAAAATGCACAATGTTTTCCTCACGTTGGAAGCAGATCCAACTAACATAGGCCAACAAGAACAAGAATGACCACCAGGGCTGTTTGCTTAACTACTAACTTAGAGCTAGTTAGATGCAAAGATGTACACAACTTTCATATTGGTATAATGAATATGAAGTTGGTTAGCTTAGCTGTCTGAAAACAAGATGACTCGGTCAAGGTGTCAAACCCAAACAGCAGCAAGAATATTGGTTTATATATTATAATTTTAATGTAATTTGGAGTATTGCTGTTTTCTAATTAAGCTCACATCAACGTTAAAGAGCCAATTTTAGACTTATAAATATTAGTTCAGGAGTTTATTTAATAGTTAGGAAGAATACAATATGTCAAGATTATATGTTTTATGCTAAGCTATTTGGTAAGAAATGCTTTTTCATTACCTCAGTTTACAGCAGTAGCTGGCACATTAGATGTTATTAAAAATGGTCAGACCTAGTGGAGGGGTGGGGGGGATTTATAGTGGATGGTCCTTCAGTTTGAGAAATACCACAGTCCTGATGTCAGAATTCAAGGTCTATGCAACCAGCTCACCTAGGAAAGCTTCAAAACAAGTGAGAATATAATATGGTCCCTGAACAACCCCATATGTGATGTCAACATTTTCTACAGGTGTATAAAGTAAAAAACGCACACACACACACACACACAAAAAAACCCCCCACAAAAACAAAGAAACTGATTATTTCAAAATGCCAAACTTCCTGCTCAAAAAGAGTAATGTTTTTTGTGGCTGACTGTAGAAGGTGCTGAGACAGCTCAGGAGCAGTGTCTTCTGAGGGGAAGAATAACTCCTTTTGGTGTTAACCTTGGGCTTGGTACCTCTACAGACCTTTTAAATCAGGCATGTCAAACTGGTCCAGCAAAGGGCCGTGTGGCTGCAGGTTTTTGTTCCAGCCAGCCAAGAGCACACAGTTTGACCAATCAGCTGTCTGAAGACTGAGATCAGTTGATTGAATCAGTCAAATCTGGTGTGCTGCTGCTTGGTTGGAACAAAAACCTGCAGCCACACGGCCCTTTGCTGGACCAGTTTGACATGCCTGTTTTAAATCCACAAACAGCACTATGCAACACAGCAAAGGGAAGGGAAAGACCCACAAGGTATGCGTTGTCTTTAGGTTTTCAGAAAGTTACTGCTCCATGCCACGAGGTAGGCGGGTTTTGTTGCTTTTAAACAGTTCCAGGAAATCTATCTCCCCAGTGTCATCCTTTACACCAAACTTAGCAGCTGCTGACTGTAGCTGAGGAGAGTTCCATGCTTTCATTTCCTTTTCTCTTCACTTTTTAACCAAGCACACTCACTTTATCTTTAACCATTATTTCACTCCATACATTACATTTTCCTTCCCAAGATACATTTTTCTCAAAGGTGTTTTCATGCTACATTCATGCTTCCTGTCTCTCACACGGTCTCTGTTTGTATTCAACATTCTCTGCTGCTCTTTTTCCATCCTCACATGACTTCATCTTGGCTTGAAGCGGATTTTGACAGTGATGTGGCATTAGTTTAAAATATTCCTGTCTTTTCAGGTCAAGATCAGGACATGCTTTATTTTTGCCCTTACGTCGAATACAGTTATAGACTGCAGTTTTAACATAAAATGAGAAAAAACAGACCATAAAAATCCACAGAACTGAAATGGGTTCCAGTAAATAAAACTGAAGGGATATTAAATCTACACTTCTGTCTCCCATATATATATGTACACACACACACATATATACACACATACATACATAACAAAGGTGTCTTTCTGTACATGGACTTTAAGAGTCCTGGCACATACAGGAATGATTGCTTGGATCTGCAAACTCTTTGCTGAAGGGTCATAAATCAGCTGTGGGTGGGATGATTTTTAACAGAGGTGATTTTCATGGCAAACGTAATTTTTTTGACAGTTTGAGATTTAAGTTTTGGAAACTAAAGCTGCCGGGAGGTAAATCATCAGCATATTTTGTTTAACACCACATACTTTTCTATTCTACAAACACACACATACAATACTTATTTTTCTGTCTAAACAGCTCCTCCTACAACTTGTTCTCAACATTGTCTCCCATCTGACCTGCATATGTCTGTGTGATCACAGGTCACTCAACAATTCAGAAACCAATCATCTCTCTCACACACACACACACACACACACACACACACACACACACCTAACATGACTCCATGGAGTAATGAAATCACTAAACTTCATTTAATCATGCATAAGATTTCTGATATTTTACGTTACAATCGTTTTGTGCATGCAGGGCACCACAGAGCTCTGCAAACTATAAAACAGACATCCATCCTAAATATATATAAATCCACCTTGAATGTCTCCATCAAGGTGGATGAAGGAGCGCCATATTCACATATAACACATCTCTCTCCATTGGCCTTACCTGCGCTTACAGTGATGGCTTCAATGAACTGATCTCTCCAGCTGTTGGTTCCTACCAGCAGAGCCAAGTTGGTTTTCTTTATGAGCTTGTCCACTGTATTCTGCCAAAGAACAAACAGATAAATAGTCTCGTCATGTACGTAAAGTAACAAAAAACAACAACTATTTGCTTTAACTTGTGATTGCTGGTTGATCAGAAAAAAGTATTCCCAGATTACAGAGCTGCATCTTCGTTGTTCAATGAGATGTGTGGGAGGAGGAACGTACATGCTTATGAGGATTCTGTGGAAACATTTTTCACCAGGAATTAGTTACATTTTGTCCAAGGAATTTCTGTATGCAAGGATGGTTGCTTTTAAAAAAATTAAAAAAAAATTAAAACTCCGCTTGTTGCTGACAAACAGAAGGGGAAGGCAGGGGTGGAGCTGTGATTCTAAGAATAAAGTATGTTCTGTCTTTACAGAGGACACATTTAGTAAAATATTGTATCAGCATAAACCTTATCTAATTTCATACCTCATTTAAAAAAAACAAACAAAAAAAAAACAACCTAAAGTGGGTAAAGTCAGCCAAAACAAACTATATAAGAGCTACACTTAAACCTTTCATGCGTTTTCCATTCAAGCAAACATTCACTTTCTTTGATTCTCTGTGCATTTATTTGCTTCAACTGCTTTCCAAGCATGAATTCTCCATTTTCCTATTTCCCTACTTTCCTTTGCTCCCTTCCGTGTTACCTTATTTTTCTAGTATTTATATCTCTTTTGTTTCACTAAATAGGGAGCTATGACAGATTAAAATAACACATTGTCATGAACGCAAACTCACTTATACACACTAATATGTGGAGCAGCAGGGATTGCACTCCTTCTGTGCACTACAGAGAGAAATTGGAATAATAATGGTGCTGAATGGGGCTTAAGGATGTAAAAAGTGCCTTGCTGCTGCTGTGGAACCACACAAACAACCAGCTTTACTCTGCCTTTTGTATGTGAGTGTTTAACCATGATCAGCTAGGTTTTACAGTATTTCCTCCTCTGTGCTGCGCTGTTATTTTTATCTTGTTTGCGTCAGTTCTCATTGCTTCCCTCAGATTATTAAATATAACATAGCTGGGCTGTTTAAAATGAATATGCACGCCAGCAGCTTTCCATTACTAGAATGGGTTGAGACAAACCCTGGTGACAGTACAGCAATGCATAAGGCAACAACCTGGCATTGACCTATAATGCAAAACTTTTCCAACTTAGACATTTATCTTTTTTCAAATTTGTGAAAAATTACTTTTACAGTATATGAAGGAAACCTAAATGTACAGTAAAGCTGGATTAAATCAGCATATGAATAAAGCAAACCAGCCTTTTCCCTGTACCTTGTAAGACAAAAAAAAAAAAAAAAAAAGGAGAAGCAAGATCTGCTGAAAATGGTTTCTACATAGCCCATAATTTGCTCAGTTTTACAATCCATGCATAGATTTGTAAATTGTGTGCCTGGTTTTGCAATCTATGCTCTTATTTTTGCAATTCGTGCACACAGAATTGTAAAACGTACTCATGTCTGACAAGCCTGTTCTCAGTTTGTTTAGTTGTGTGGGCATATAATGGGCGTTATGGGTGTTGTCATATAAAAGCTGATTTTGATTCAAAAGTAATACTATTCTGGATAGCATTTCACATTCAGCCAGAAAATTTCACAATTAAAACTGCTGATGAAAACAAAGCAATACACCTTTTCTACAAAATTAGTAAATTCTGGCTTTGCCAAACTGACAGCGTGTTTTATAAACAGAGACTGAGTTGCATAGGTTCCATTAAAAACAAAAAGAAACCAACTTCCTTCCTGAGAAACACAATCAGTTACTTTTTGTCTCAGTTGATTAAACATTTAGGCTCTGGCATTGTTTTCTCTGTGGGACTAAAACAAAATCTTAGACTACAAAATACTTTTAAACTATAATCTTTAGTAGTCTTCAAGCATCAAACAGATTTGCACTTCATTATTTACCAATGGACAGCACTTCAGATAACTATTGGATCCACTTCCCAACAGATGTACAGAAAAGCATAATTTCATGCACTGAAACACTTGACAAAGTATGCTATCCTGTCAAGTGGCAAGCTATTACTCTGAGTTATTAATTGTCTGTCTACAAGGAGAGTGTAGGTGGAGCGGCAGCAAAGAACATGCATTAGGACACACAAATACACAATATGTAACATGGATGGTAATTACATCTAAGCTTGTCTTAAGAGTCTGCGTGGGAGAGAGAACGCAGGGAAACAATGCACTCATATTACAGCTATTTCCTGTATGCATCTGAAAAGATTGTGACTGTATAATATGTGGGAGGTGAGTTTGTGCAGGTTTTGTAAGCATATGTCTATCTGCACAGCATGTTTTAGATTTTAAAGCAGAACCCAAGGGTCGCGAAGGGTCCTGAATACAGGATGTTGTTCTAATTCCATCTCCTTGTATAAACTTAATGAAGCCTGATTTAGATTTAAGCAGGTGTGGTTTGTTTGCTCTGTTTTAGTCCAAATAACGTCATCTTTTTTCTTCTACAAAACTGACATGCTTTAATAAATTGGTAATTTCTTATCCTGAGTGCTCTTTACTCACCATATTGTTCCTTATTCATATTGCTTGGATATATTGTAAAAAGGCGTTGGCCTCTACTTGTATTTTAAAACCATCCACATTACCAGGGTGTTAAAAAAATACTGGTTTGTGGGACAACTTGGTATCTCTTAAGTCCTTTTCACACTATGTCAGGTCGAGCAGGGATTGATGTGCCTTTACTGCTTAACGGCATCCTCTTTGTAGGTTATGAAAGCAGAATCAAGGGTAGACGATGCATCTCTGAGCCCAGACATAGAGGTAGTCACTGAGCCAAAATGCCATGTGGGTCTAAAGTAGGCCAGAACACACCAAATGCCAACACGCTGTTGTGTCACTCAGCTGATTGACGCCAGCCTGTTATTTTAAAGCACACACAAATAGAGCTTACATCTTTTGTTTGGTCAATATGAATGAGCAAAGAGTAACAGCAACAACTTTAAGAGAAGGACTGTTCCACATGGGTATGCAGACTCCTCTAAACCTGCCCAGTTAGTGGTTAGTACAAGCAAGCGGATATGGAACATGCTTACATTCATAGGACAGGTGAACTCTAGTGGTCATTAGATGGTAAAGGTTGCAATGCAAGAATAATATTTTAGCCCAAACTATAGTCCATTTCTAAACCTCTCCTGGTAGTTTTGATTTCTAAGCTTAACAAAATTATGTAACAACCTAAAGCCACGTCTCAGTTATTGGTTATCTTCTCTAGATTGTGCACATTCACAAGAAGAAAGGCACAGTGTGAGGCAGAAGACAGTGGACACTGCAACATTTTAATTCAATATTTCACACAAATGCTTCTTTGGCTGTGAGGGACAGCTACATTTTTTTTTTCAAATTCCTGAAGGAAACAATTGTTAGACAGCAGTGGATGTAGTTTGTTTTTGGGAGCAAGCCACAGAGTTTCACCAACGTTTGTTTTTGTGACCGAAACTTCACTGAAGACTGCTGGATGAATAAGGGATGGTACAACGAGGAATTTGCGACCAGGCTTTAGCTGAAAGGAGGGTCTCTTCCTACAATCAAGGACCGCGTTTCTGACCCTGAGCCACAAGCTGTCAGTAAAACTGAATAAATTGTCTGTTTTGCTTTGATAGTGTGAGAGCAATGATCAAGTGCAGGAATTAACCCACACTGTTGTGTTATTGTAGCTTTAAAAGCTGTTATGATTTATCCTCACGTCAGCTAGCCAAACCAACCTTAGCATTGTCTGCTAATAAGTTATTTAACATTTCTAATCCCTTGTTTTCTGAATGAGAATAGTTTTAAATGTTCCCAGGTAACAATGGCTTAAATTTTGACAATAATGAGAACACTGATTGCAAAGAAATGCATTTAAACTGTGAAAGCAGTGAAGCCATATTCCTTTACCAATGAGTAATCTTGCTCCTCAATTTAATATGAAATGCAGATTCTTAACATTTTGAAATGCTTTCTGGTTTTAAAATTTTCACATAGCTAAATACCCTGTGGACAGAGTTTCTGATCCTGAGACACAAGCTGTAAGTAAAACTGAATAAATTGTTTTGTTTTGATAGTGTGTGAGCAATGGTCAACTACAGGAATTAACCCACACTTACTTTACCTGATTGCTACCATCAGGTAACACACTCATGACCAGAAAGTTAGCAATCAGCATGGTAGATGGAAATGTTGCAAACGTAACAACCAGGCTAAAAACACCCAGCTGATTAGCCATGTGAAACAATATATGCACATGAAGTGGCTAGAAATACAGCTAACCACAGTGTAACAACGCTAGAAAGTGTTAGGAAATAGCATCATTATCTTATTTCATGGCAGCAGACGTTTTCCACCTAATTTTAATCCAGCGGGGATTTGTTTTCACCTGGTATGTTTTGGCTTATTACAGGAAATTCACAAAAAAGTAGCCACAAACTACTGAAATTAACTAACGCAAGTGTCAAGAGAATAAGAGAAAACCTTTTTGCTAATGCACACAGACCAGGCTGAGCCCGGTAAACACTATGCCCAATTTATTTAACTCCAATTAGACCAGTAAACCCTGATCTGATCAAAGACACAGCCTTACCTTGAACTCGTATGATTCCTCGATAATGACCTCCAGTTTGACATGATCTCCCAGCATGGGACGGCCCATTTCTGCTATGCGTCGTTCCTCTTCATCTTTTCCTGTCAGTGCTTCTTGTTCCTCTACCTCCTCCTTTTGCTTTTCCTCTGAAATGATCACAGGACAAAATCCAGTGTCACAGTAAGTACAAAGCAGCAGCAGGTCAGTTTTGATAATCAGGAATTCTCCATCTTTAAAATGTTAGTGAGGGAAACAAGTCTAGTAATGGAAGTAGAAAGAAGTTTTTCAAAAAGCTGTTGCGTAAATGTGAGGTTCATATATTTGTATAATTCTTTGAAACATGTTTAAAATATGAAGCATTAGCCCTCATAGGACACTAAGTTTTTGCAGGTATGAACTCAGTGTTAAATATTAATGTATGAGGACAGCACCATCTGTCCACTGTACTTCTTGGTTTAAATACTCAAAATTAACAAAGTGACTCATAATTTCGTTATTTAAATACCTAACCCTCGAGCTAAATTAAAATAAAATAAGTTGAACATCTACATAGGTTTTACAGTAGCCACTTTAGTTGCCTCATCAAATGAAAAATGTGTCCGTTAACCTTGTTGCGCTGTCTCACACACCACCAGACTGCCTCTTGTCTTTTCCCCATCTTTGCGATTTGTGTTATTGGCATTCACTTTAGAGCTAGAACTCAGTGCTGGGATCAAAAAGGTTAAGGGAGCAAAGAGAATGGCTGTGATCAAATTTTCCTTGGGGAATGTTTATCCATGCTATTACCTTCCATTATACAGCAGAGCATTGTGAGTCTACATGAATTATTTGGTCATTTGTTCCCCTCAGTTGACCTACTGGGTAGAGTGTAGAAGCTCATACACACAGTCAGCCATGCAAATTTATGGCAGGAGCCCTTTGGTAAACTTATACAAACTTATATAAAGTTTTCTGACTGAATTATACTCCATTGTAAGAGGCAGTTTGTGGCCGCTTTTATGTTGCAAGCACTGGGACCAAAACAGAACCTGCAGCATCAGTAATTGTTTTCTCCTTCCAGCTTATATCTCTAGATAGCGCCCTGCTAATAGCAAGCCATAACAGGCTAATTAGCTGGTTGCAGTGTGAAGCTCTAATTTTACAAGCACATAATGACCTGTCTGTTCAGTCAGTTTAGATGCTTGTGTTCCTTACACTTGAAAAACCACAAAACACTTTCTGCTCTTTAGCTGGTAAGCTACAATGCAAAGTAGCAAAGTTTTCTTTGCCACTGGGTGGAAAAGACATAACTGCTGTGTTTCAATACAGCAGTTCAAGGTGGGCAGTCAAGAATGTATCGACTAAACCATCTTCTACTCTGAGAATATTTATATTAACATCCCTTACAAAAATTCCTGTATTTAAAAATGTCTGTCACCATCATAGATGGCATGGATGGATTACTGAATTATGCCACTCATCCAGTCATAAGATATTAATGCTGTTGTGTTATTGTAGCATTAAAAGCTGGTTATGATTTATCCACATCTCAGCTAGCCAAACCAACCTTAACATTGTCTGCTTATTAACATTTCTAATTCCCTTCTTTTCTGAATGAGAAAAGTTTTAAATGTTCCCAGGTAACAACGGCTTAAATATAGACAATAATGAGAACACTGATTGCAAAGAAACACATTTATACTATGAAAGCAATGAAGCCAGATGCTTTGACCAATGAGTAATCTTTCAATTTAATATGAAATGCTGATTCCTAACCTAAAATTTTTCACACAGCTGAATACCCTGTGGACTTTAATTCAAAGTGAAATACTGGGTAACCTGAACACTCATTCAGTGGCTCAAATAGTAAATCTCAACCAGCTGATTACCACACATATACCCTGAACTAGTGGCTATAAGAGATGCAAAAACCTGACTCCAGCACATTTAATTGTTCCCTTTTTTGCATTATTGTGGTATGAATTAAAGTGCCACAATTAATTAAATATATTTTTAATTACTTAAATGTGTCATTAAATAAATAAAATGAGAATTAAATACAGTAACGTGTTATTAAATGTATCACAAATTCATTAAATACCAATTAATGTAAAAAGAGGTAACCAATCAGGCGGCAGATTCCACCCAGTGACACTGATGAGCTAAGCTGACAGATAAAATAAATTCATGATGCACTGCACTACAGAACCATCAAATAATTAAATAGTAAAATAATTATGTTTTTACATACATGAATTGGTATTTTAATGAATTAGTGATACATTTAATAACAATGTATTTAATTGTTATTTTATTTAATTAATGACACAATTATTTAATGATTTAAGTATTTCATTGTGGCACTTTTACTCCACCATAAGTATCATGGTTGTCACCCTAAAATTTTACACTGAAAACTAAGCAAATCTATTGAGAACTTTAAAAATTTTGCAAACCTGAAACGCACACTCTTGAAAAGAATAACCAGGGAAACAGCAGCAGTATACATTATTGTAGCTAAAATATTGTGTGGTTCATGTAATTAGTCACATGGTTAATATTTGTCAAGTGAACATGTCAAGTACTGATTTTTTTTAAATTTCTTTCATGAACATACATTAAAAATAAAATCAATCACCTCAAATGCAAAACTTACAAAATTGAGGTTTTGTCAAAATTTATAGTTCCCATAAACCTATTCTATTACACAATTTCCAAACAAGCATATAAACAGCTAGCGAAATGACTAATGCTACAGCCAAAGAGAAAAATGAATGCATTTCCCTGCAGACCTTTATGTTGTTTGTCTATATTATGACCTCTGAGTCTACCGCGCCGAAGCTGATTGTTTTGTTAATCATTCTGTTCACACAGGCCTGTACATGCATTTTGCAGCTTTAGGTGCAACTATTTTTACACCATATGCTGTATAAGCAGCGTTTTGAGATGCAGGTTCACCCACAAGGCAGTTGACTCATTTTCCAGAAGCTCAAGGATTATTGCTCACTATGTTGATCCTATTCCCATTACTGTTTGCAGGAGCTACCCTGCAGACTACTGAAACAGGAAGTAGTAGCATTAAACTGAGTTACCGACTGTGGTGGACAGTAGTATTTAGCTGTATATTTGACAGCATGCCTAGTGGAGGGCATTTATTCTATTTCTTAACTGGATCTTGGGAGGCAGCCCTGCAAAGAGTAATCCTTTCCACCGAGGACAAGCCACATGTTAGTGAGCTTCTGGCACTTGTTTCACTCCTGTCTTAGTTACTTTATCCATAAGAAACAACCTTTACTTTTACAGGTAGCTGTAGCACATAATGAGCTGCTTCCACCGATGGGCTATGGGCTAGTTTTTAAAATGGGAAAACTTTTTCCTTAAAGAACCCTAATTATAAAGTTTTTGTTAGAGGTACTAATAGCTTTCAATGTGACCTTTTCATTGACTCCACTTGGTGACAATTCTATCTAACATGCCTTTCAAGGTTTTCTCTAAGTTAACCAGAATTCACAATGATTAGCACACATGCATGAACACACACCATTACACACTGTGTAATGGTGATTTAATGAAGTCAATTAAAAGCCTACAGTAAACCTCTTGTGGGGTGAAGATGACCTGGCAGTATTCTTGTTAGCAACACTCCCTCTGTGCATCTGTACATGTAAATGTTCCTGACAGAGGTTGAATGTTGCAGGGTAAGATGCTGCTTCCTGTCAAAGCCGCTGTCTGTACCATTTATCACTGGATCCCTCCCCCTCCAGTGCCACACTCTCTGCTTCTTTGCAACTCAATCCAATTAAAAACGAATGAATGTGCTTCAGAGCTGAAGCAGAAACAGATATGACTAAAGTGTTTGAGTACTATGGAAATTCTGCAACAAAGGTTATTAAATTTGCTTTCAAAATGGGTACCATTTTCCTCCTTGGTGCTATTCTTTGTGTACTGTGTCTTTAAATAAGCTGACATAGATAAGGATATAATCTCTGTGGTATCCTTAAATATCAGCATTTTGTTATATAACCATTTCTAGTTGGTCATTAATCTATTTTTTCTTTCCTACCACCTTATCCTCTTTCCACATTTAAACATGAACACAAATTAAATGGGGGCAACTGGTAGCATCTCTTCCCCTGCATTTGCAGTTTCGTTACTGCAGGTTATTTTAAAAACACTTTATAATCTACTTCACCTGCTACCACCATGAAAAGAGGATTATAATGCATTTCACTCAGTTTTCTTGAGTAATCCCAAATGGACACAAGATACAAACATAAGACTGTCCTATCAATCTGATCTTTAAATCTAAATTGTTTTGAAAAAGAAAACTGTTAACTGTTTTCATTTTGTTTGATATCATCCCATGTTTCTTTGTATTTTCATTTTTTTCCTGGATGTTCCATTCTCCCTCATCTTCCTCTGGTTGTTAATGTCGGCTCTGTGTCGATGTTTCATGTTTTTTTTTTTTTTTTCTAGCACTTATCAAATACCTTTTTCTTTGTCTCCCATAACTGCTTTCCAAACCCAGCCTCAGTATATTTAGTCATGTTTCTGCCTGTATGTCCTTTTTGTGATCCGTGCACTGTATTGCTTGTTTTGTATTTTTCTGTTTTGGGGGCTGCCCTTGGCCAGATTTCTTTTTGTAGCCAATGTTTGTTTCTGCAAATTCAACTAAAATATTTTGTAAGCTTGAATAAATATAGGGCATTTGTTCTGGTCTGAAAGCATCTTCTCACACTACAGCCATACTGTAATAATAGCTACTGGTTGGCTGGAAAGCCTCATGAAGGTACTAAGGATGCAACATTTACATTTGACTACTTTCTCTGCATGCATGTAACCCTGCAAAAACCCTAACAATGTTTTATTTATTTATTTAATTTTTTGGAGAAACTTGAATAAAATGACCATAGCCCAGCTATTTTGATACTCTAATTTGGGTTCTCAGCCAAACTTTGTTGGTCATATGAAGCTGATAAAACAACTTTTTCCATCATGTGGTGAGTTCAAGCCTATTTAAATACATTTTTGAAACAAAATATTATTTCAAATTTTCACAACCATTTTTCCAATCACAGTTTTAAACAGGTGAGATTAAAAAGTATTTTTCAGAACTGGTTCAACTAAGATAAACCAATACAAGAGCCAGTGTTTGCTGTATATGTAGGATTTCACACTATCATGCTTTGATGGAGACTGTAGTGAATCAGAAATGATGGAAGATGACACAAAGAGGAGGAAGATGGAGTTAAGTAGAGGCTCCACAGGAAGAGTTAAACTGATGGATGCAAAGAGAATCTCTTATATGTTATGCATTCTGGGAGTCCAGGGTTTATTGTTGACTGTCAACTTTAAAGAAAAGAGAAATGGCACAGGGGAGAAACTTCTCAGGAGAAGCACAGCGGTAGGTAGGTGGAAGGAGACAGGTAGATGAAAGAAAACAGTCTTTGTCAGGATTACAGGATGCAGTGGGGGACATGGAAAGGATGACAAGAAGGTTGAAGTAAATGTTGCTGCACTGTCACTTATTGGAGTCTCATAGAAAGAGACAGACAAGAAGGACAAGGAGACTTGACAGAGTTCTTACAAGCCTGACAAGTCTGTCCATGGAGAGGAGAGTGGATAAAAAGAGAAAGGTGAAGGGAGGAACTAAGAAGAGGTATATTATGACAAGGATAGCAACAAGGGGGAGTAAATTAAAGAGAAAAAAATTAAGAGGAAAAACATTTGACATAACGATAAAGAGGATGAACATGTGGGTAAACGAGTAGTAAGACTGAAAAAGGAGCTTTAAATAAGAGGCTGGGGAAGAGCAAACTCATCTCTCCAGGCCACTTATCGTACAACTTATTTAACATCACACTACAACTGTGTTTTGCTTTGCTGATGAGGAACGCGTTGCTATAAACAAATAAAAACACTGGTTGTTTTGGACGTGCGCCATGGCTGATTTGAAGAAACCCAAGGGGACATTATTGGAGAAAGTAAGGAAAAGAAAGAGAAAGTGAGAGCAAGAGATGAGACTAGCGCAGTGGTTCCCAACCTATTTTTTTATGGGGACGCAACTACCAGAAAAACTGCCTGCCCTGTGTAGAAACCATGCTTGTTTTTTTATTTTTTTTTATTTTCATTCGCTAGCTCTATATCATATGGGAAATGATGCATTCTAGCTGACTCCTTTGATAAAACCAATGGTAATTAACATATAGCCTCACACTGTATTAATGTCCCATTATATTAATGGGACATTAATAAAATGGTGCAAAGTTCTCAGTGTTCTCAGGCTCCCAAAACACTGGTTCCATGTAAGTGAAACAACCAAATACACCTCAACTTATCTCTGTGTGGAGTTGGCCTTGATTTTAAACACACTGGCTCTGTACAGTTCAAGCTTCAGGGATCCCAAGTTGAGAACCAATGGACTAGAGTCAACATCTAACATTTACTGGCTTGAGAGGGCTCAGAGAAGAGACAGGATACAGTACAGGTGCCAAATTGGCCTTTGTTAGGGTTCACCAAAGTGAAAAAGTAGTTCGGTAGTGTTGCTTTAAGTTGAACCAATTATATTTTCTTCTGCTTTATTCCTGAAACGATGCATGAGTTACTCATCTGACAGTTTTGTAGTTTGACCCTCACTGATTAATCCAAAATCAGTGAGTTGTACAAAGTTTTATTTACAGTAATTTACTGATAAGTTAATTTCAGTTTGGATTGTATACAACAACATTTATCACTGGATATGTACAATTACAATTATATATTGCATTATACGTTGAAAGATAGTTAATCAGTGGTAATGTTAATGTTTCTTACTGCAGTAAAGATGAATAAGTATATTGTCTGCTGCTTTGTCCTAATAATTGCAGAGTAAATGACACCATTTCATCGTATCCCATTAAAATGCCCATTTAATGCTGTTTGCCATAATAAGCCATATTAGTTTGCACACACACTAATGATTAAACTAAATATGGAGAGATGCTGGTAAACAGACATGGGTATCATCAGCATCGCATCTCTAATTATTTCATGTTGTTTTGACATCTTATTCAGGGCTGAGTTAATAATGATGCTCTGTACCATTGCATAATTAAACACACATACAAACACACAGTCATTTCCATGATTTCAGAATAGATTCTACGCATATAAATGCACTGAAGACTATAACTTTAGCCATATCCACTGTTTGCCTAACATGAACACAGCTTTCAACTTTTTTCCATATACACGCATGCTTGCAAACAAAGGCTAAAAGAGGATGGAGCTGCCATAATAAATCTATCACATATATTCACACATTTACATCTGTGAGGAGACATGTGGCAATGTATGTTTAACTCTGATTTGACTTTGTATGCCCATGTATGTTTGGTACACAGTGTGTGTATGAAAGTGTGAGGACATTGGGTCAACACACTCTGCAGGGTGCATGTGTGCATGTGTCTTCAGCTGTTTTCCCTCTCTTACACAGCACTTCTTCCCAGCCGGATGACTGAAGGAGGTTCACAGGCTGCTGTGAACTCTCATCTGCCTCCTGCTGTCCAGAGGCTCCTCTGAGCCAAACTGAAAAGCCTGCAATATTCACCCAGAAACTTCAAAAGCTCTTATCACCCTCAGCTCATTTAGAGGGTGTCAGATTACCCAGCTCCACCTGGATAAACAAACCAGAGACGGATACAAGTTTACACCTGCTTTCTGGATGCTGTTGAAAGGGACTTAAAGGGGAAATGAGCCAGAAATAGAAAAGAATGTAAACATATACGAAAACGAAAATAGTAAAATTGAATGAATCAAACCAATTTTTAAAATTACATCTTGAATAAATGAGAAACACCAACATCAATTGGAAGTGGAATGAAAGGGGAAGGGTTGGTAAAACATATTAAAACATATGCTTTCAGCGGGTTGACTTTTGTCTGTTTTTGGTCATAACTGGTAAAATGATGGTACATTCATTGAAATAACTAAGATAAGTCATGTCAGTAGTTTTCAAAGGAGCTTTCGCTAAGATTTAGGATCAGGTCAAACTTCCCATTGTTTATCCAGACCAGCTAAAGTCTTATCAGCATAATATTTTAAGTCAGATAATAAGAGAAATAGTCTTCCTTGGACAAGTTTCGGTTTTTATTTTAAAACAGCATGATTTATAGTTTCTTATATCAGCATAGAAAATATGAAATGAAGTGTTTTAGTCAGCACATTACTCCTGTCAGCCTCACAGCAAAAATAACAGCAACAAAGCCAGAGTGTTAGGCTTTCATCTTAAGCTCAGAGGTACTTCAGTAATATTTCACCTCTGGTCTAAAGAAAGCTGAAATAGGACCTAGCCGAATCGTTTCTTTTAATCTTACAATGCTGTTTTCAATAATTTACATGTGAAGGCACAGCTCGCACAATAATTCACATTGGAGAGTGAATGTGACTGTTTTGGTCCTTTTTTAGCTGCTATCTCTGGGGCAAGATACTTAACAGCTTATTTAACAAACTGAATGTTGTACTGTGCCAAAATGGGTTGAGAAAAATCAATTTTACACTCAGAATTCTCTTGGTAGCGATTTGTAAGAGACGAGTTTATTTACCAAAAGAGCAGACCACATATGTAATTGGGAACTAGGGACATAGAAACAGTTATGCAAGTATTCACAAGTTCATCTTTCTGTGTAATGAAATTAAATAAATGAATAAATATGTCTGTATGATGGGACAGACTTTATTAAACTAAAATGAATGGGGCTCATTTAACACTGCCAATAAGTTTTACTTAGTAATTAAAAAAAAAAAACTTAAATTTATAACTTACTGCTGCAACCTGATATAGTATCATGGGAACTTTTAATTAATACTGGAAATAATTCACATATGAAACTAATTTTAACATATTAAAGCATCAACATTGACTAACTCTTACATACTGTTAAATGTCAGAGTCAGTAAAGGTAGTTTAACCACACCCAATAAGTCCTTTTTTTTTTTTTTTTTGGTAAGAGTGGAGGTAAAGAATTCTACCTGAACAGGTTTAGGTTCATTATTATAAAGTCTGAACTGTTACAACAAAACAAGCTGTGTTTGAATCTACTTCACATTTGCAGGTTGGTCATAATATAAATTAATTAGTTGTGTTCATGGGTCAGCAAATAGGTCAGCCCAAATAAAGTTTACTTTTCCTCTCCTGTTAGAAATGGAATTACAAATAACATCAGTGAACAATTAAGGAAGCACCTAATGAAAAGTGTGCACAGATGTACACAACCATACAAACGCACACGCACCCAGACACAGAGAAATAGGTCAGGGCCGTAAAGATCTGTGCAGGGGTCATTTAGCACAGAGAACCGCCATCATTTAGCCATCAGTTTATAAAACACACTCATTAAACATAGAAACCAACTGCAGCCTTAGACTGTGTGTGTGTGCTTGTGTGTGTCCCGGAGGTGTGTTTGATCTCCTGACTGTGATAATGTGATATCCAGCCTTTGTCTTTGATCACTATAACCACTGCTGATGGCTGGTAAACACACACTGCCATTAACAGACTGACAGCACTGGTGTGTGTGTGTGTGTGTGGGTGTATGAGACACAGAGCTGGTTTAATGAGTGTACACAGAAGAGCTGAAGCGAGTTTAGCTGCATTAAAGTGTTTTTTAGACAGTAACCTGAAAGCAGTAACCTGCTTTTTATACGAGGATGTCTACGGATATCACTGCTAATTATATTTGTCATCTTTATTTTCATTACTGGATAAATTGCTCAGTGAGGTCGGACACACAGATTCAGCATGTGACTTGTGCAGACTTCTGATACTGCGAACAGGGTGCACAACAGTTTCCTAAACAGATGGCTTAACCACTGGATTATTGAGAGAGGCGCTGTCCATCACATCAAATAGAAAAACACACTTGGCTGGCTTGACTATTAGCTACGGAGCAGCTTATTGGACAGTAGCAACGTGATTATTCCTGAGGCATGCCAAGCGCTGGAGCCTGCAGCCTGAGTTTGATTCCTTCTTGGTGGACACACAGTCGGGTCAAAAAAGGGTATTCATATATCATGCATTTTAAATGACAATATTTTTACTTAAAAAGTATCCTGGATCATAAATATTTGTGACAAACCACATTAGCTGACCGGACACATTTTTATGATTGTCATGGCAACTTGATGGATTTCCAAGGGAGTTAAGAGAGCAAACCAAACAGAGTCTGGTTAAAATTATATTAAGATTCTATCAGATACACACCTAATAAAAAGGTGCAGGAGGGAATCTCTATCAAATTATTTGAAAGCCTTTGCTTTGCATCTAAACTTGCAGAAACTGGAACATTCTTTAATCTGTTTATGTTCTATTGGGACTAAAATCTTTTGTTGAAACATTTAACCTTTAAATATTTGGCTCTTAAAGGTGGCAAATGTGGGAAAAAAAAAAAACAAAAACTAGTTTTTAGTTGTTGCTATGATAATTACATGCTGTGGTCAACATGGGCTTTTTCAGAAACTCTAAGACAAAAACAAGACATTAGCCTTTTATAAATATTTACACAAATCTCAAAATCGCAAATCTTCTATATCTGTTTTTTGTGTGTGTGTACATGTGAGCACTTTAAAATTTTTTTTTTTTTTTTAAAAACTTCTTGAGCAGCTGAAACAAAGTACAGGAAAAGGAAAAGCGAAGAAAGGAAGGGACAGGTGTGATTTCCACTTGTATATCTCTGAAGCAGAATAGGGAAAAGTTAGAAAAACAAATGGAGGTGTAGAAGGAAGAAACACTGCAGTGTGTGTTTGAGACAAATCCCAGATCAAAAGGCCTGTTAGAACACGAGTGAACATTAGGGATCAGCTCTGTGTTTTACCACTTCAGACATACGGTGTAAGAACAACTGGTGCTTTGATTTTATTTCTGCAGTTGAAGCTATAAAATGTTTGGTCTCAGCTATCAGTCAAAATCATCCTCTTCCTTTTTTTTTAAATCCACTTATTTGTAAATAAGTTAGCTGGTAAACACAGTTGTATTACAGCACCTGCAATAGCAATAAATATGCTCTGATTATACATTTTTTATTATTATTTATATATATATAAAAATATATATTATTTTTTCTTGTCTTTTTTCTTGTGTTTCTTGTTATTTTGAGGATTTATTGCTTTTGCTAGCAAAAAAAAAAAATATATATACTTAGTCTTTGGCTTTGAGACTGAATAAACTAATCAATACTTCTAATAATTTCCAAGAATATTCATATAAAACGATTAATGATGAAATGACCATCCTCGTCTTGCAACACATTTCATTATTTCCTTTTAGCATTAGATAATATAATTCAAATCATCCTAACATCCCAAATACTAGTAAAAGCAAATGATTAAATATGCACTACACCAGGGGTGGCCAATGTCGGTCCTCGAGAGCCACAATCCTGCAGGTTTTCCAAATATCCCTGCTCCAGCACACCTGACTCAAATTAAATGGATCCAACAGCCTATAAGGATCTGCACAATGACTCATTAGTTTAAGTCAGTGTGAGGCTTGATTAAAATGCAGGTCTGCTTTCACAAAAAGGTAAATCTGCCAGCAGTTAAATGGGCAAACTGGAGCTACATAATGCTTAATTGATGGCTCATGAAAATTTAATTTGTAAATAAATATTGAATGTGTCATTTTGCTAATATGATTATATTAACTGCCATTTTTTTTTTTTTTTTGCTGTTAATAGATGTTTAATTAACTAAAAGTCATGTAAACTACTTAAACTATATGTGTGAATCTAATTAGTTAACATCCTATGTAACTACGCAGTGTCCTCTCAGTGAACTTAGATAGCCGTCTAATCAAATGAATTAAAATCAACCTAATTTAAATTTAGGTCACTTATGATGTAACTGAATGAGCATTCATTAACTGATGATCTATTGCAACCTACGGTAAACTGATAATCTGTTTACAAACCAACTGCATGCACCAAGACTTCATGATGGATCCTGGTTTAATTGAATTACATTTTCATGAATTGTGCATTAGTTAAGGACTACGTACATGATACATGTCCCTTTCAGAAACTGTTCCTCAGTGTTCTTTCATATAAATGACTGACAAAGTGCTGGGATTTTTTTAAGATGCCAGATGATTCATTGAACCCTCAAGCAGTGCATTCTCAGTGCTGATTGGCTGTCACACCTGTCTGTGCCTTCCTGCTGCGTCTCCATATGGGGGGTTCAAGCAGAACGTAGAAGGAGGATTGCTTATTGTACTCCTCCCGGTCTAAGATCCTAATGGTTATGGTCTTCCTGTATGGGACAACACACGTACACACACACAGAGGGAAGTGGTGAATGCATGCATGGTAAACAAACGGCATGACAAGGTATACACTAAAACACACAAGGTGGAGTCGTGGATGTGGTGAGATGAGGTGACCCACAGCCTGCTGCATGTTCACTGTCAGTACACATCAGGAGGAGAGAAAAAAATATTCCCTCCTTGGATTGAGAACATGCAGCTTCTGTAGTGTGGCGGACACCCTGGGGTCAGGGGGTAGGGGTCAACATTCACAGGGTCACGAGGCTCACCCTCTTCCTGACCTTTGGTGTCATTGCTCTCCACCAGGCGAGGCTCCCCAATTTCTATGTAGAAGGTTTTGTTCTTCTCGTACTCCTCGTCGTCAATGATTTTGACCTTGATGGTTTTACTGAAGGAGGAGGAAGGGGATGGGAAGGAAGGAAAAGAGGAAAAAAAGGAAGAAGAGGAAAAATAACAGTGAGGACAGGACAGGCTGAAAACTGGAAAAGAAAGAGAAAACTGGAAAATAAAAAGCAGCATTTTCACACAGGCACAAGTCAGAAAACTGCCTTTAAGGCCAATATATTTTTATATTTCAACCTCTAATGTTGAATTAATCTTTAACATCAGCTCAAATCAGGATGACAAGATTAAAATGATAGTCATGGAGCTGCCAGTCTGCAGGCTCATTAAGGCTCAGTTTAATCCTAAAATTAAAATCAGGACCATATTTATAAGAGAGAAAGCAATAAGAATGACAATGTGAAGAGTTGATCAATTCTTAACCATTTGTGGGTTCTCATGCAGTGTTTACATTTTAGAAAATATTAAGACTTTTTCCATCACACACTGATCAGCCAAAACATTAAAACCACTAACATTAAAATGTGTAACAAAGATAAATGATTAATGATAACTGATTATTAAACTTTTCATTTCTATGTTTTGCTGAAAAAACCATTAATATTGATCATATTTTAACATCTCCCAACATCTCCCTAAACTCATCCACAAAGCAACCAAACATGGCCCTAATCTGCATTTATTCTAAACTTTGCAGCATGTCTGACCTTCAACACTTTAACACAGAAACTATGCACGTAAGTGCCAAAAGTGTCTGCTACTTTGGGTATGGTGGAGCAACGGCATTTGTTCATGTTTGTCTTGAGAAATACGACAAAAAGCCAAAGATAATTATTGGGCCCTCAAACTACTCCAGATTGCAATCCAATTGAGTATCTGTGAATGAACCAGAACAAGTTTAATGCACAGAGGTCCCACCCTACAGCCTGCAAGACAAAATGATCTGTAGCCCTGGTGCCAGACACAAAAGGACATCCCCAGAGATTTGTGCCCATCCCAACTGGTCAGAGCCATCTAAGCAGCACAAATACCTACATAACAGACAGCTGTTCTCAATGCTGTTGCTGACTGATGAATCATTTTAAAGTTAAAGGAAAAGATAAAAGTGAAACGTACTGGTTTATTTATAAAATCAATGCCTCCATTCATGCCTTACAGACACATGCATAATATATGATAGTTACACTTATGACATAAATAGCCTTGTTGCCCTACCCTATAGACTAGACTGATATATTATGATGGGCAACATTAAACCCAACTGCAACAGCTTTCTATCAAAGCTCAAAGATGAGAATGATTTGTCTGGAGCAGAATTTTTACCGATAAATTAATACAAATAGCAGCAAGTATCGACCAACCAAACGCCTCAGAGTATTGGGAGCGTGTGCAACCAACTATTTATTGTGGCAGTTGGCCTCGGTCTTATTTGGCATGGCAGTTTATATTCCAGATCACAGGGCTATGGAGCAGAACCCGGTGCGTGCAAAGAGCATGTGTGTGTGTGTGTGTGTGTGAATGAATAAGCGCCTGTGGATATGTGTGTTTATCTTTATGTGTGTTTCCAGTCTGGAACAAAACCCTTATTCTGATCCAAATCCACTACAGGCAATAATACAGACAGCTGAGAGAGTTCTCATAATCTGGCCTAGAGGGCGGGAAATGGGAACACACACATCTTATGTAAGCATCATCTCTGATCACAGGCCTGCAACCTGTGTTTAACCGTCCTCCAGCACCAACACTCTTGAATTCATGAACTCAAAAACTGTTTTACCGTCAACATATTCTTTATATTATATTCTTTACAATTAAACAACTATCACTGTCACACAGTCTGAGTTTTAGTGTAAGCAGTTATATCTAAATCACAAGTACTAAAAAAAAGAAAAAAAAAATTATCAGCTCAATTAATATTTCTTTGTCGTTCATGAAATGAAATACTCAAAAATGTTAAATTGAATTACTTCTGACTAAAAGAAAAAACACAGTCTGATAATCATCTAATTATACACTGTTACATCACCAGTTAATCTATCAGTTGCATTATTCAAACAGTGAAGATTAACCCATTAAAATGTCACATGTAACCATTAACAGACACATGCAAACGTTAGAATTTAGCTCATTACACTAGAGGGATTAGTTCATTTATCTGTGTCCTGGAACAGCAAATAGAGAGCAGATTTCACCTTCTGCTGCAGAGGAAGTTCATAAATACACCAGACTGACAGTCACACAAGCAGCTGAGGAGATGATGGGACTAAGCCCTCCTCTGCCTCAAGGTGGAGCCTATGAGTACATTACTTAACCTAAAAGCTTATTGGATAGGGATCCCACCAAAAATCCCACCAAAACATACACTGATCTGTCTCATGTGTCTTATCCTCTTTTATGTTGCACTCAGACCAACCAGACTTAAGGACGATGAGACTGAAACTCCTAAACAACCAACAAATTGCTGAATCAGTCCATCAATATTTTCACATATTTCTTGGTGATACAGACCAAACAGATTTGCACAGGACTGAGAGCACTGAGCTCAGAAATAAGGACACAAATCACAGAGGGACACAACAATAGCCTTGTGAATACTGCCCTTAGAAACATCATTCCAATCAAATCATCTGCAAAACAAATAGTTAACCTCATTGTTTACACTACTGTTAAACATTTTTGTCAGAGAGCTCATTTTACATCAGACGGAACCTAAATGACTCAGTCTGACTTCGCAGAATTCTTAATCTTTACAGAGACTGTGTATTTGCATTTTCCGCAAGTTCAAGTACGACAGCTTAAACGGGCAAATGTCTCTGATCAACAACTCGCTGAGAAATGCACACACAGAGACACACATTCTTTTATGCTTGTACAGTCAAAACCAGCATATCCAGACAGTGCATCAGTGCAGAAGTAATTAATCTATTATGGACTGGATTTATCGTATTGATATGCACCCTGATCTTAGTGTCTCACATGAACACTCACTCTAAATACATGAACACACACACACACACAGCCGCATGACAAACCTGTTGGCTGTACAGCACGTTGTTCCATTGCCATGGTGATGCTTTGTTTGGGTAACCAACAGGGGTGGAGAAGATTGTTTCCAGAGAAGGGATGTGTGTGTGTGTGTGTAAGAGTACTAAGGAGTGTGACACAAGATTCAAGAAAGAGGACCAGCTGAACACAGACTGCACCAGTTTGCATCCATGTGTGTTAATGTGTGTGAAAACTAAAATTAGGAGCATTTACAACGTAAATTGAAGGATTTTTTGTGTGTATTTGAACTTAATGTGTTATTCTAATAACAAATACAGTACATGTGCTGGAAAAATGTGGTAATTGTAGATTAAAAGTGGGACTGGGAAGACTGGGAGGAAACTGACTCAGGATTCCTCAGTCCTATACCTTGGGTCATCAAACAAAAACAACCTCAAATTTGCCAACACATCATCACTCTCAGGCCTACAAAGGTAAATTTGACCTTGCTTTGGCACACTCAGCGAGAGGTGGTATCACACTTGCACAGCAGCATTCACAAATTTTTCACACTAGCATGCTTTCACGCTCACACATGAGCAGACTAAAGGAATTCCGGCTGTGGGAATTCAAATATGCACACACAACTACACACAGACATTACTCCAGGGGCCACCGTGTGCGTACATCTGTCCTTCCAATGATGTCCTCCATCTGACTTTGCTAAAAAGCATTTATAAAAAAAAAAAAAACAAACTAAAAAACAAATGAACAGCTGTGACAGATCTCCACTCCAGTGCTTCTCCACCACACGCATCTTATTTGTTCTCCGTTTTATCTTATGTGACACTCATTGATCTTTCATACACAAGATTTTTGTCAGGGTTTATAAAACATCTCACTGAAAGACTTAAGTTGAAAGAGCTCCCCAACGTCTGGGGTGAGAAATAAGAGTTTGTGAGATAAAGGGCCTGAAAATTACTCGCCCAAGTCATAAAAACATAAATACACACTCTAGACAGTGTGTGACCAGCACAAACTATTTTCCTTCCATCTGTTTGTGTCTTTCACTTCTCCTTTTAGTTGATAAAGTTTGCTCATGTTTGGTTTTCTAGTAAAAAAAAACAAAAACAAAACAAAAAAAAATCCTTTGCAGCTGTCCAGGGTTAACCTGCGTCTCGCCTGCTAATTGTGACTCTGAATTGGACTGAGCGGTATAAAACATGAATGAATAAATTTTTTGGCTGTGCTGCTCCTCTAATCTGGATACTTAAGTTTCACCATCAGTCTGGAAGACAAACGTAGCAGTTTCAGTCCACACAGCTTGAGTTTATGCACTGAATCTAAAAGGCAGTTTGTGGTTTTCCAATGAGTTTTTCTGTTGTGTGGTAGAAATCGCACACAAATAAAAACTCTTCTTGCTTACTTTACACACATACACAGGAAGTTGTAGAGCACAACAGGCAGCAGAGCCAATTACTCCCCTCTCCGCTGCAACCTGCCATAGCGACGTATTTGGATCGGAAAATTTGACTTTGGGAATCACCACTTTAAAGTTAGAGGGGGAAAAGCTTCTGTTGTTGTGGTTGGAGAGTGTGTGTTTGTTTCTGTGTGGCTTAAGGATGAGGAATCGTGGACAACTCAAAGAGAAAATTCTGTCTCTTCTTGTGTGTGCTGCTGCAATAAAAATTCTAATAATTTTTTAAAGTTTATTTTAAAAATGACATTTGTGACTCGACAAAAATTCTAAGTGTGCATTTGCATATTTTTGCAAAAATTTGATACATACATTTTGGCCAAACCACTTGGAATATCGGGTTATGTGGTTGTACCCATGCATTCATCTCCAGTAGACTGCATTACTGTAATGGTCTTTTACCAGGACTTCCTAAAAAGAGCATTAAACATCTGCAGCTCAACCAAAACGCTGCCGCTAGAGTTTTAACCAGGACAGAGATCTGAACACATCACACCAGTTTTAAAATCTTTGCACTGTCAATCATAGAATAGATTTCAAAACCCTACTGATCGTTTACAAACCCCACAACGGTTTAGGCCCAGAATACATCTGTGATGTGTTCAGAGAATATAAAGCTAGCAGAGCTCTTAGATCCAAAGACTCCAAACTAAATCCAAAGAGTCCAGACTAAACATGGAGAAGCAGCATTTAGCTGTTATGCTGCAAACAAGTGAAACAAACTGCCAGTGGAGATTAAACTTTCACCAAATGTTGACATTTTTAAATCCAGGTTAAAAATATTTTTCTTGTGCACCTATGCATGAAGTCTGCATGGTAACTTATAACCTATCTTGCTATTAATCATTTGAATTTAATTTTATTTGTTGTTGCCTTTACTTTTTGATGTTTTAATCTGTAGTGCTTTGAATTTTTTTTTATGTAAAACACTTTGAAATGTCTTGTACATGAAATGTGCTTTTCAAATAAACTTGCCTTGCCTAAAGAAGTGGCATCTCAGACTGAACTAGTTTGTGAAGAAAAGATTTCCGGTGGGTGGATTTGGGTCACAGACTAAACAAAAGTGTGTGTATACATAAGGACATCCCTGTGTGAATGAATACAGGCACCTGTTTGTGTGTGTAATTCAGCTCACGCATACAGAGCCCCTAACATACAGTGAAAAACACGGTGCTAATTTATCTGAATGGGATTGTGACAGCAGCCTGATTTAATTAGCAAGAATGTATGTGTGGTACAGCTTAACACAAGAGGGCAACAAGTGGGTGTGTATGAACCATCATGCAGTGTTTTATATGACAAAGCTGATAATGATGCTGCCCAGTGTGGGAAACCACAACAATAGGCCGGCAGCACTCCACCAGACCTCCACTAATAAGATCCAGTCTGCTCTCTAATACACATAATCTTTGATCCACACCGGCTAATAAAAGCTAAACACATGCACACCTGTGACAGGGCTGCTGTTGGTTACACACGGATCACAGTTTGACTGAATTTTCTGAAATTTCTAACATATACTGGTAATGTTTGAATTATAAATGTATTTTTTCCTTATTTTACCAGTTGGGGGACTAAGATCAGATGGTGCCAAACTGACACCCTACATATTATAGTTGTCCTTTGCTGACAATGTTCACATATAGTACCATGATTTAGAACTAAATACAAAAAACCCACCAATGGCATTCCAGTAATGCCTGTTCTTCAGCATGTTTAACTTCAAAATAACATGAAATCATAGCTGCAAAAACCTAAGGCCAAGTGTTTCTGGATGCT
This sequence comes from Melanotaenia boesemani, assembly GCF_017639745.1. Classification (NCBI taxonomy): domain Eukaryota; kingdom Metazoa; phylum Chordata; class Actinopteri; order Atheriniformes; family Melanotaeniidae; genus Melanotaenia; species Melanotaenia boesemani. Next base: position 25,116,424 of record NC_055697.1, on the reverse strand, counting down.
TCCATTACAGGGCAAAAAGCACGAAGCCCCATAATTGGTGTTCGATTCCTTTCAGAAACTTTTACAGCTTTCTCAAAATTGGCCCCAAGTTTAGGGAGGAACCAAAGTGACTTGTTTTCTCTGTACAGAGAAACTTATTCAGTCTGATACCAAACAGGGCAGTAAAAATTATGTTTATAGTAATGGTCATTTTTATTGGACAATGCAATACAGAACAGCTGAGAAAGTCAAACATCAGCCACTCTTCATTTCTGTCTCAATAGCAAGAGTGAGCTGAAGAGCTCAACTATTTGTGTTTGCATCAGATCCTCCTCCGTGTCATTTAAAGCATTTTCTATCATCACAGGGAATTCCCTCATCTCCTCACTGACTCTCTCTCCACATCACGTTTGCTTGTCTTGCTCCCCCTTCATTCCCATCTCCAGTATATCTTGTTAACCAAATAAGGAGTTTGGAAAATCCGTGGGACTCCCTGACAGACACACACACAGGAAATGTCTGAAGAGCTTGTAAATCTGATGGAAAAAACACAAATTCTTGTGTGTGTTTCTGTTGTGATGACAAAATCTGTTTGCAAGTGTGTTTAAAGTTAAAAACCTGGTTTGCCGTTTGGGTTGTCCCCTGGGGTGGTGGAAACAGACATCTGTGTGTGTGTGTGTGTGTGTGGTTTTACTGCCCTTAGGCCATTTCCTCCCTTTCAATTAAGTGTTTTTATTTAGTTATTCCAGTCAGGATTTAGTCAGAATGCTTAGCTCAGCATCTTACAAGTACTAGACTAACTCACTTCCACATGGACACACACACACACACAGACAGACACACACACACACACACAACAGCCTAAGTGCATTTAAAGAAAACAAAAAGTGAGAGCTTAGTGTGAAGAGGAGGAATGACAGATGGTGAGGCCACAGAACAAAAACACTGTAAATATAGCCCATGTATCATGTTTTATATGTATGAATGAACCCCAACATAATGAGGTAGGAAAGATGGTGTGCATGTATGTGCACAGAAAGCATGAGGGAATATGAATGCTAATCAGCTGATGCTGCCAAACCAGCTGCAGTATTCCAGGATTTTCAGGCCAGTTATGAGATCTAAGCTGCACGATGGGAGCTGCATAGTGCCGCAGAGTCAAGGGGACTAAGTAGCCTCTAGAGCCATTAGCAACATCTACAGTGAAAAGAACTCATTTCCAACACCTGCGTCCCCCAAAGACAACCAAAAATTACAGAAAATATAGGATTCGGATTTGAGTTCTGTCAGGCACAGACTACAATATTAAGACTATTGCTTATGAAAATTATAAAAGAGTTACCACCACCTAGAGCATCTTGGGAATTAATTCCTCAGAAAGCACTTATTTACTGAGTGTTATGGTAAATGTCAAGACTGATTTTGAAAAAGACGACAAGACGATTTCCCAACTTCCCATTCATGTATGCATGTATTCATGGCATTAAATGCCATCCTACATTTTTCTACACTTGGCCTTATGCAGATAATCCTGCAACAGTTCTCCATCATTGAATTTTAAGCAGAAGATGCAGTACTAATGGATAAAAAAAAAGAGGATACCAAAGGTATTGGATATTTGAAGAAACTACAATATCTTTGCAATATCTTTGTCTTCTCTGAGAAAGATGTTGAAATACTTTGTGGCAAACCACATATGAAAACAATCCAAAAAGATTACTCAAAGTTTGTTCTTATTTATAATTTTTTATACTCCTCTTATGCATCTTTTCATGTCATGAATTCACACGTAGTGTTAGTAAAAAACAAAACAAAAAAAAAAACAAAAAAAAAAAAAACAAAACAAAAAAAACCATTGCAGTCATAAAAGACATTAGATTTTATATTGGCATTCAAGATGTGAACAATTTCGTTCCAGCTGCACCCCTGTGTGGGCTCCAGTTTTAACATTTCACCAAACAAAAAGGACATTAGTGTCAAAACACTGGCCAAATGACTTCATTCAGGATAACCATAAAGTAAATGGCTTTAATCAAAAGACTGAGTCCAGATGCATGCTATCTCTGCATTTACTTAAGCTTTATCTCTTAATGATTCTCTATAATTTATTACTTTATGCTTCAATCTTCACACAAAATCTACTAAAATTCTATTTATTCCAAGACCTCATAAGTCTGAGTATTCATGGTTTAAATTATTTAATTCAGTTCAGTGATTGTTTTATACTCAGAGGCATATTTTCTTGTGAGCAGTACATCTTTGGAATAAAATATAAATCACACGACAGCAAAAATGTGAAGTTTGAATGCATAATTACACAGAGATCAAGCTTCTGCAACTCTTTGAATATTACATGGCATCTTTATCACAGAGTATTACTGAAAAGCTGTATCCTGAACACTTAAACCAAAAGCACATGCAGCAACTGTGCAGACAAGGACTTGAAAATGCAGCTCCGTGGTTCAAATCTAGACAGGAATGTTTGCCAATTTGATCATTTACACTAAAGCTCAAAGCAGATGATGCATGTGGATATGCAGCATGAGAAACATATTGAACTTCAGTTTTATAAGCCATTTTATAAACACCAGCACTGCAATTTCTGCCTCCTTTTCTACAGCTGCTGTCCAATTCTTTATTTCTATTACTTGTTTCTAAAACAGATCTCCCACCATAATCATTATGCTTGTAGATCTTGCTTTAAACCCAATGCCTACTCCTACATTGACCGCCTCCGTTGCTGTTATCTTTAGCATTGTGCTTCTCAAAAACGTCCGCTTCTTGTACTTTGAATAATAAGATACATAAAGAGTACCCACACGGAAGATAAGGACCGACATTGATGCATACAGGCATAAAGAAAAAAACTTCCCTTTCACTGTGAGCACAATAAATGTGTCATTTTTGTTTGGCACATTTTTAGAATGAACAGGACATGAACATGTGCACAAGTTTGGAAACTAGTAAGATTTGAGCTTTTATCAAGTTCAAAGACCTCTGATTGTTAGTCTTTTGGCTTCATTGCTGTGTAAGATGATGTGAATATCCATCTCTTACTCCTAAAGGCTTGTAAAGCAGCAAAAGCACAAAAATTAATCTTTGCAACATTTTTTTAGAATCAGAAGTTTGCAAATGATCAACCATCCTAATTAATTTGTTTTAGAAACAAATCACATGGATGATGAAGGCAACCAAGAGCTTTTTGGCTGTGGTGAGTACAGCACGGTGGTGGTAATGGTTATGCTTAAGGGTCATGTTAAAGTCAGTTGTATGAGGAATGATTTAAAGGAAGAGGCAAGAATGGACTTAATTTAATCACAAATACCCACAGCATGTTTGAAGCTTAAAATAAAGAAGGTGGTTTCTACATGAGGATAATAATCTGAAACACAATAAAAATCCAAAATTTAGAGATAACCTTAAGAAGCTGAAGCTAAAAATGCAGTCATGGCCCTCAAAGTTGAAGAACAAGCTAACTGAATAGAAGAAGTCCTGTACAAAAATATGCCAAGGACAGCTAAAAATATAATAATTTATTCTTTCAGTTTTCTATGTTTAGTTTAACATGTGGACATCTAAAAAGTATAGACAGATTGTTGGCAGTCTAAATGTATTTTGTTAAAAGAACACTCATTTAAATGTCAGATCTCAGAAAGAAATGAGATATTTTAGTTGCTTTTTTTAATTTAACATGAATAGTAAAAATTGTGTTAAACTGGCATGTGATATTTTTTCATATCGACCGTTGACTCCTGAATTGAAATCTTGTCAAACATTGCACAGTCATCCACTGAATATATTGTGATTGATACTAAGTGATAATTTTTCTTAACCTATTTTCTTAGATATAATGGGGAAGAATGTGGTTTTTAAGTTTATTTCTGAAAACCAGGCACATTTTTACTAATTTTGACTGTCAGAAATTAAACCAAACTAAAAAAATCTGTACATTAAAATAAAAAAGCCACTTTTACCATTTATTAAAAGAAAAAAAAATGCTGTCTTCAAATCTAGTTCAAGGGTGTGAGTGAAGAAAATGTAAAACCAATTCCTCCTGTACTGCATGGGTGAAGAGAGATTACACCTTCATTTACTCCCTTATTGCCTTTATTATTTACTATATGGATCTTCCATCCATTCAAACGCTAAGCTGCTATTTCACTCCTCAATCTTCATTTGACTCATTTTGTTCCTATTTCACCTCTGAGCCAGTGCTTGATGAATGTGTCTGGGATATAAGTTTGCTAGCTTTCCCATTTCCCCTCAGTCTTGCAGTCTCCTTTTCTTTGATTATACACTCAAACACTGCGAGTCAGCAAGAAAACAGATGTGTGTGCACAAGCATGTAAGGAAGGATATGCAGGTTAATACAGTGCGAACCACAAAAGTAGATAAAAACCAGGGGTAGAAAATAGATTACTTTGGTATCGATTACAACAGGTACAAAAACTGCATGCTGTAGACTTGAAAAAGGCAGTTCAAATTCATATATTCACTTATTACTCAGGCATTCAGGAAGTTAATCAGAAGTTTCTTATTTCTTTTGAATTGTTGTTATGCTCTGGAAATCTTGTTACTGGGAAACACTATGAGTGGCAGGTGTTCAAATCATACATAATAAATTAATTCTTTGAATAGAGAGATTACTGCAACATACTCAAAATACCTGAAGTTTTTGATGGAGAGATGAATAATTGAAAGCAAACTTCCAGTAGAGACAAACTTGTTAAATGAATCGGCAATTCAGAAAAAACAACAACAAAGATGACAATTAGCTTAACAGAAATTCCTCCTCCATAGAAAAACACCACGGTTAACACGTGCAGTATTCAGGACTAATTTGTTACCAGGAAACGGCGGTTTGAACCGTTTGCCAGGGCCGAGTCTGACCGCACAAAAGGCAGCATGGGAAAAGCAAATGGCAGCGCTATTCAAAGGGCTGGAAACCACACAATAAACCTCACTGTCTTTCTGCCGGTCGCTTGCTCTTTGCCATTTTCCTTTACAAACTTCTGAGGGGTGGAAAAAATAAAAAAAAAATAAAACAAAACATTTTTTACCGGCTTTCGTCTCACTCACATTTCCTCTCCATCTAAAGATTCAGTGGTCACTCTTCACCCTGTCTAATACAATTCTCCTTCCTTCTTGTACTCTTCTTCTTCCTGTTGTCAGATTAAGTTAAGCAGTGGCACACTATTCCAGTTGGCAGTGCCAGCCTCTCTCGCTGCCACTTACACACAGACTCCAAATCTCTTTCATTTCTCCTCCAATTTTCAAATGGATTTTACTGGCACTAAGAGGCCCGTTCACCTCAACTCCACCAGCTTTGTGTTTCTGTTTTCAGTTCACTTCAGAAGGGTTTATTGGCCTAATTTTCTAACAATAACTTCCACTTTCTCTTTCCCCCTCCTCTTGCACTTTTCTTTGTTTCCCTCTCCATCAGTTAAATAGCTTTTTTGGCCTGACTCAACATACAGCAACCCTTGCAAGCACTTCAGTACAGACTGACAAGTGTATGAACCTTAAAAAAGGCAAAAAAAAATCAGCCATGTATGTCATTCTTTTCTCTGTCTTTTGTAAATCACTTAATTCTTACTTCTGACTCCATTTCTCTAAAACCCTTTTTATCTATCCTTTCCTTCCTCATCTCATCCCTTCATTTCTCTCCACTTTTCATCATTAGCCAGAAAAGTAAATCCATTTGGGCTTAGAGCCCACCATTTACGTAAAAGACACAAGTTCAATTACTTATAGCCAGTTTACTGTGCTCCTTTGCACTGTTGTGGGAACGAGGACATGGGTCGGATTGTTGCCATAGCAACACGTGGCCAGCGTGACATGGTTTCCAAAGCAGCGTAATGGCTCTGGTCCCAGTTTCTCTTAAATGGCTTAGCCTACAGTTGCCCAGGGCAGGACAGGATATTTAGAAAGAGGGAGAAAGTATTTCCTTAGCAATCACCCATTTCTCCTTTGTTGATTAGATCAAGAATAATTTAGATGAGGTAAGCAGGCATACTGGTAGGATATCCATTCTTTGTCTAGTGTCTAGTCTAGCTAATGGAATTTGAGCATAGGCTGCAACATCACATTGAAATAAAATGGCAAATGGCACATTGAAATTTTAGATTTTTGATTTCAGTATTTGAGGCGGTTATTTTCGGTTATGAAAAATACTTATTCTATACATCATACTTATTTGGAATGCAAAAACGTCATCTACAAATTAAATCTTTTGAAATTTTAAATCTAAAATCCTGATACATATTTTCAACATACTGTACAGCAAAAGAACATCTATGTACAAAATTGAATGCTTGACCTCTCCTTATAAAAAGGTAAGGAATATATGGATGAATGTTTATAATAAGCAGACTGACAAGCTGAAGTTCAGGAAAAAGTGAACACTCAGGGAGGAAAAACAGTCCTACCTACCTCATTCTCCATCCTCTCTTCTACATTATCTTTTTAACCAAACATGGTTTTTAGCCAAGAATAGTTGGGCTTAAAGTAACTGCACAAGCTTGTGTATGAACGGATGGGAAACCAAAAAAATACACACAAGACTCAAGTTGAATGTGCGTTTGCTTTGTGTGTGTCTTAAAAGTGGTCAGTTAACTTGGCCTTATCAGCTGAAGAGATACATTTAACCTTATCTGACAGCATCAAAGAGCCGAAAACATTTCTGTCATCCTCAGAAAAAGTTCCTGACCACAGAACTATCTGATGCACAGACTAAGATTAGACTGTTACTGAAGCAAGAAAGATGATGGATAATCACAAGAAGGAATGAAGCACTTAAAACAAAGATAAAATTTCAAAGCAGGTCTGATATTTGTATTACTGAACATCAGAAGGCTCTTTTTCTTTTCTAAAATCACCATGACTGTGCAATCTAAATGACTCTCCGGTGACTTAAACAGTTAAACAGAAAAACAGTCCACCATAAGTCCATTTTTCATTGCATAATTTTATTTATCGATTGCTTTGCTTGCTTAGGACGAGTCTTTTGTCCCACCAAGGTCAGTTCCTGTACCAAAAAAGGTCTAAATGAGGTAAAAAACAAAAACAAAACAATCCCTCGCATGCACACACACTTACTTCATCTACTATGAAACTGGAAAGACATCTGATACAGAAGACATGCCAGGCACTTGGCAGGCAGTCATAAAGCCACACACAAACACGCGCACACACACACAACTTCACTGTCAAGACAACAGAAAACTGACCTATACACACACTGTTTGGAAAGCACACACACGACTCACGATGCATCATACAGCCTGTAGCATCCAAGTCTACACTTACTGCCACTGAGGGGCTGTTTGCTCGGGCTCGCCTTGTCATTATCTTGTCTTCCATTTGTCTGATTAATGAATAAAAAGTGTTTAAAACTTTGAAAATCAGTTTTAAAATCTTACTTTACTGAAGATTTATTACTCATCCCAATACATTTTAATTTCTCTTGCAATAATCCAGATAAATCTTTTTTTACATATTACAATAGTCAACAAGCAGGACTCACACAGCACAAGTAGCCGAAGCGACAGCGGTCAAAAACTTGTTTGCCCCTTTTGTGCAACACCTGTATCCTGATAGACGGTTCCTCCACTATATGGTACTATCAATTATCTTGAGAGACACCTTCTGGACCAATTGAGAACCTTGCAAATGGCTCTTAAACGGGGCACACAAAGATTATTGTGCTGTTTTTATCCGATTTTCTCCCTTCCTGACAAAGGATGGCAAGCATCTGATTATTTAAAGTCTTACAAGATTATCCTGTGGGTTGAGGTGTGTTCAGAGTGAATCGGTCTTGACAATCAGCTCCGAAACAAGTCGTGGCCGAAGAACTATTAAATTTCTTGAATATTTATGAGCAAAGATCTTCATGTGTGTGGGCAAAGCCGACAACTCCCGAGTCGTGACTCTGGATTGTGACGTGAAATGTAGCCAATCGATTGTTCGATCTAGTTTGATCATGTGGGATTTCTAGCTCGAAGGACTAGATTCTAGATCGGCTGCGGGACAGAACCGTGTGTGCGGTGTGCTGAGATTATCGGAACACAACACAAACAGTACCATCAAAACTGTTTAATGCCTGGTTTTTTATCTCCATGTGTGAGGTCTCGAACAAGTGAAAATCTCTTTCGATTTAGAAAATCCTTGTGTGTGTGCCCAGCTTTAGCCATACCTACCAAATGAAGCCAATATGAAACTCTCATCACAGCAGTGTCTTTGCTAATTTAATGAGCGATGCAGGGAAGACAGATATTTGCTCTCAGCCAGTTCTAATGTTTAAAAAATTTTGACAAGTGAATAAAAAACATAATTCAACTGACAGGAGATCAATCGATAGCTGACTGGTGAAAAGACAAGAGAAGATTGAGAGATTCTGACTGAGGTGAGCATAGGTTAACATGCTGAAATTGCCCCTGAGGGAGCGTGAGAGTGGCTGGGCTTCAGGGAACCAATCATAGACAGGCATTTAAACACTTACATAAACAGCTGGTGTTTGTGTCCGTTTAATCTGTACTCTGCAGGGACGCACAAACAAATACAAAGACAAAAAGCTTTCCTGTTTGGAGCCAAAATCTGAAGCAAATCCTTGCAAATGTGTAAAAAAAAAAAAAAAGATGTCTGTCAAGTTCCTAGTTATCCTAATATGGTGAGCAGTGGTGATAAGACCTAATTGGAAATTCATAGTAAGTCACTTCTCAGGACCTGCATGACTGAATCAATATGTTAGAATGTGATTAACACACTGTCAAAACTGGCGTGCAAAATACCACAAGCCTTACTGTATCTGTAACTGATCTCCAAGGGGAAATCAGAGCGGAGGACTGAGGAATTTAAGACACATTTAGTAATTTAATGGATCTGAAGTAAAACCCCTCTGACATTTAGGGTGAACACGGAGTTGAAGCCCAGATGTTATGTGAGAAATAAGTGCAGCTGACATGTATGTCAATGTCAAGTAGACATTTCCTGACAGATGAGACACTTGAGCATCACTGTGTGCAAAGGCTGTGTCCATCTCACATATTTTGCCACTATCTATATGAACGGCAAGATATGCTACAGCCGGGGCATTAACTTTTTCAGAAACCAATCTCAAAAGGCCATGCTCAGCCTGCTAAGCACTTTAAAAATCAAAGTCTGATATCAGTCAGCCACAGCAGTGACCAGCTTTGCTTTAATAGCTGGAAATATCTTGAGTACAAATAGGCTGCTGCTCTTTTCCCCCATTTCTTGAGGCATACAGATGCTTCTATAAACTGTAAGACCACCAAAAAGACAGAAGGGGCAGGAGGACTCTATGTTAGATGAATACCGCCCAACCCTGATGCATTTCAGACATGTGGGGTAAATTAACACAAGGGCTACTGTGTTGGATTCATTCCTATAAATGGACAAAAATGGGAAATTGGACCTACCAGCGAGAATCAGTCCTGCTATCAGCTTAGAATTCTCATTGTACTGATAATCACAGGGTGAATTTAACGTTTAGAGGCCTGGAACAGGGAGAGATTGAAATCAAAAACGGCAATTGCCAGCAATAATGCAGAATACAATGGCCTCTTGATAAAACACAACCCACATCTAATTTTGTGCTTTTCCCACTGGCCGAATGAGCCAAAGACTGAGAAATGACTGGAGCTATCATCTTTGGATCAATATGAGAGAGGAAAGACCCAAGAACCACTTATCCTCTCTGCTGCACCTCCCATCCCTATTTCGTCTCCCCACTCTGTTTCATTTCTTCTATGTCAACTGATAAATAAAAGAAAAGCTTCTATCACACATTTTGTGGCAATGCAGAGTTTTGGTTTGACAAGTAGGTCCAGCAGGAAAAATTACAGCCTGCACAAAACTGAACTCCATCGTCATAGCAACATATACTAGTTGAGAATTCAGAGAACAACTTCTGCCGGTGACTACGCCAAGAAAAGCAAAGTTTAAACACAACACAATCAGTTCACCTAAAAAGAAAAGATGACATGTGTCCCTCATCAAAAAAAGCAAACAACTGTTACTGGGTAAGTTGCAGTGGTGTAAATGCCACACCCAACAAAACAAGCACAAGGCCTGCATCAAGCTTTGGTTTTTAATGGATCCAAAACATTGAGATATGACCTCACTGTGCACCTTTAGCACAGGATTGCTTTGTATATTACTTTGGCTTTAAGATTTGGAAAAGCAGAAGTTCATTCAAGTAATCTTTGGAAGGCTTATACTGGCTTCCATCTTTGCAGACTTTAATCCAATGACACTGGAGGTTTCTGGAGCACTTACATCATTTTATAAAATATAACATGGCAGAAACTAATGTCATTAGATGCTTTGTAAATTAGATGCAGCTGAATTCTTTGGATCAAGCGTATGACAATGCTTTCAAAGTTGCATGCATGAACGCATCCCGTACATCTGGCCTCCAGTGGGACTTTGCAAAGCTGGAGGCACAGTTGACAAAATATATTAGATCCTGTTTGAATGCTTCATCTCTCCATTACCTTAATAAAACTGACATAATTTCTGTATAATCCTTCAAAAGGACAGAAACAACCTCAGTAAAGGTTATGAACTAAATAAGCTCAGAGACCTTCAAAATAAGACACCCTAAAGGTTAGAAATTTAGGGGAAAGCACCAACATACACTCAAACCAAATGTTTTGCATCCTGCTCAGTATTTTCTGCCTTTTGGCTCAAGCCTGTTTGACACATGGAACTTGCTTCTTTACACTTATACACACACAGTCAACAACTTTTGCACCCCTCCGCCCGAGGCAGGATTGAGGGAAGCACTGCCTGAGACAGCACAGATTAACAAAATTTTATGGAACTTCTAATCAATACATACAGACGGTGGGATTATAGAAAGGTAAAGAATAATCAGTCCTACAAAGTGCTCCAAAGGTTGGCTTCTACTTAATCATTTCTATTTTCTTCTCTATGTGTTTTTACTGCTATTATTTCAGCCTGCTTTCCCTGACAAATTGCATTGTACAAATTAAACACAAAGTCAGCTCTGTACACACAAATTTAACTTCTAAGTCCAATCCATATCAAATTACCCTTAATGGTAGCCAATGCCTTCATCTGTCATGGATGAGAAATAACATTTCATCATTAAGTCTGTAGCCTGGAAGCAAGCAGCTATGTATAATTGAATATATGCAACAGATGTGGCATAAAAGGAGGAATAGGGTTATAATCAGTTATTTGGATCATGAGCTATTCTCAGTCTTCCCCATACTTTTTTTCTTCCCATCATTCTGGTACAGGTTGATCTTAGTTTCATCTGTTCATATATATATATATATATATATATATATATATATATATATATATATATATATACACACATTTTTTTTACTATATTTTAATATTTACATACATGTTTACATATATATTTATATATCTTTTTTTTTATTAAACTATTTTACTGGTGTTTTGAATTTTGTTATGTCCTATGCAATGACAAGTAAAGGAGTCTAAGAATACTGGTCCAGAACTGAGCCAGCTTCTTTGGATGGATTTTGGTCAAGTCTAATCTGGACTTTTTATTGTTGAAGCTGATTAATGGTTTGTACCTTGTGGTGAACCTTCTGTGTTTGTCCTCACCAAGTCTAATGTCTTGGGTGAATATTGTGAAGGGGTTTTTCATCACTTTGGAAAGGATCCTGCAAACATCCACCTATGTTGTCTTCCATGGAAGTCCAGACCTTTTTGAGTTCCCAAGCTTACCAGGGCACGCGCTCTCTGAATGTGCAAAACTGTTTAGTCACTCTTAACATTTTTACTATCTGATGGATTTCTTCTTTTTAGCCAAAGGATGGTCTGTCTTACAGTTAACTCCAGACCTGTTACCGGCTTGACTGGTGGATTAATGAGAGAATAGCTTTAAGGTTAGCTGTCCAATTACTTCTGGTCCCTTGAAAAAGAGGCAGCTACATTTTAAAGAACTGTAATTCCTAAACTTTCCCTCCAATTTAGATGTGAATACCCTCAAATTAAAGTCTTGAATGTGTTTTGGTAATATATATATAGACCTGACCATATTTGCCTTTAAATGTGAGCATATTTTATATGCATGAAGTATGACTCATTCATGTACTCTGTATGGCTGTTAAATGTAGACAGACTTCGCCTGCTCATGCATCACCATTAGGAGTGCTGGCTCAGCACATAACCATCAACAAAGAGGCTCAATAAAAGTGAATTTCACCTCGAGGTTATGGTTTTCTTCTCGTCATTAAATGTCACCCTGGACAGGCAGTTAATTCCTGCTAAGAGATTAGATTTATATTGATCAGGAAAATTTTTATTGATCAGTCTCACTGGGCTTTCCTATGAAGATTAACCATTTTGATGTATTAAAAGAAAAAGACATCACTGCTGTCAGTTTCATAAAAACAAAAAAATAAATAAATAAAAATCACTGAATCTGATAGGGCACCAGAGAAGTGTAAAATCATGTCAGATTTATGTATTCAACACATAATGTAACAAACGGGAGAAAGTGGTCATTTCTGAAAACAGTGTGGCAAAAGAAAGAACAGCAGAGTGCACCAGATGGGGAAAAATATGAGCCCAGACCAGCTCACAGCAATCTCTCACAAGCACATTAGCCTAGCAGTCACAAATTATTAGACTTGTCGATAACCAGTTACGTGTAACTTTTAAACAGGCTCAACATGTTATGCACGAGAAACATAACCAGTCATAAATGCGAGTGAAACTCGACTTACCACTGCTTAAGCTAAATTATTTTAGATGGGCTGTTTAGGTCTGATCACAACAGAAAATGTATCCTGTTTGTTTCGTTAAGAAAAAATTTGTCTTTGCCTTTCATTTTCAGAACCATGGACAGTGCACAGGAGATCGTCAAATCCTTAAACAGCCTAATGTGTTAAAAACTAAATGAAAACAGGAACAATCAATAGCCAGGCATCACTTCTACTTCTGTTTCTGCAAAAGTTTAGTAAAATCAAGTCATGTGAACATTTAGGAACGTTGTCTTGACACAATACAACTACTCCTCATCTGTAAAAACCTCCAGACAATTTTGGTTATATGCTTCTGTACTCTTAAGCATATGGAAAAAAGGGCTAAAATTTCACTTTTTGGTGAGGGGAAAAATTTTTAAAAATTCATTTGTGAAGCTCCTGAATAAATTAAATAGGTTATTACTATATTTAGATGTCCAAAATTGTAATGGATCTCTACCAGCAGTACCAACACTGTCTGGTATTACAAGTTAATCTCCAGGAGCAGAAAAAAATATCTTCACCTACTACAAGAATTTCAATTTTTTGGAAATGACTCCTCCCAACAACAAATAATGACACAAGCAGTAAACTGGCTACTCAGTACTTACAGTAAATCAGTTATTTATTCACATATTCTTATCCTATTATTCAAATTTCAACCTATTGCTGGACAGTCACTTTACATAGTAATTCATTGGAATTTGAATTTAACATGCCTAATAAGGTTTTATTTATCATTTTCATTCATTTCCTTTAAGAAATTACAAACGTTTAAATTCTTTTAAGAATTTAGTAAGTCAGTTGATTTTTTTTAAGTGGTACTATCAAGTCTTACATCTTTATTTTTTCCTACTTTGTGTTGCATTTTCCAACCACAACATGAAGGCAATGAAGTCAGAACACCCCACTAATTTTGACACAGTCTACTCTTTTGAATAACTATCATTATGTAACAGTGACGAGTGCATGTTGTGGTTAAAGCAGTGGTCTCATCCCTGATGTCTCCGGACACCTGTCAATCACAACACCACCAACCTGGCGGAGAGGTTGCAGTCTCCCCTACAAAATAACAGTCACCAGTTCAGCTGTCTCTTATTGTTACACCTTTCTGAAGGTAGAAGTGATCTACACTGTCAACTCATCGAATTCATCTAGCCAAACTAATGAGATCTGAGCTGACACATGCATCTCATCATATTTCATATGTTTGAAATGTGCACGACTCAGGAGATTAAAATGTAAAGTTGGAAGTGAACCATTCAAAATATCTATATTCATTATAAATTATATAAAATTAAAGGTTTCCACATTCCTTAGTAGGACTTTCCCCCCAAAACACCTTCATCTTACTTCCAAAAAATACAACCTCAAGGAAAACAAACCACTGACGGCACAATGAGCAATGAAAATGGAGATCAAGCCTTTGGGGTTATTTTGTTAGATGCATGTAAAATGAAATTACAGAACATGAATTATTTTTAAGAGTGAGAAGCACAGGGAGCAATATCCAGAGTCTTTGACCTTGCCTAGAAGGTAAACAACTCGTGACTTGGCGTCTTCTCTTTTCCAATGCAATTAAAAATACACACACCACCTACTGCCATTCTTGTTTTTGCCTACAAACATCCATGCTGCTAAATGACAGGACTCCAATCATGCAGCCTGGTTTAATTGGCACTTCTTCCTCATGTATTTGCAATTTTCTATTCAGAAATCTAAGCAGACATACTGACTTTACTGTGTTCATAAAAGCTTCCCCCATGGTGAACAGCAAATCCCAAAGAGCTAAATTATGAGCCATTCCCAGAATAAACTGTGACAATATTGTTACAGTTTAAACTGTTGTTCTGCTGGTCTGATAATATAAATTCTGATTACTCCATCATGAATTCATGAACCATCTCTAAACATGTTTATTCCTGCTGTTAAGTTGGCATTTCAACAAGGGGAATTTATAGCAACTGCCTAGTTTTTAGACCCTCAAGTGGCCATTTTAGATTGCTGTGTGCACACTTCTAAAATAATGTCAAAGCTTTGACAATATCCACTTGCATCACTAACACACATGTATTCTATTCTCAGTATAATGATTCAGTCAGACTGATTATTTTGTCACAGCATATTTGCCATATCCAGTATAATTGGCAATGATTGTGGTTTTTTATGCTTCAAGCCACCTATGCAACAAATTTGACATGTAGCATGTAATAAGTATTTAATTATTGCACCTATGAGCCAGGGATGTAGATCAGTGGTAGAGTGAGTGCTCTGTATGTATGGGTTCAATCTCTGGCATCTGCAGCAACATTTGTGCTCCATCGCCTGAAAGCCACTTATGCCAATTTTTCATTTGCAAGTACGCAGTTCTTTTAAAGTAATCCCTACATTCATTTGTGTCTGCCATGCAAAAATTCTAATCCACTAGCCTTGAAGATACGCTAACAATCTAATAAAACCTAGATCTTTAAATATATCACCTTTAGTTTAGCCAGTGAATATGCTGTACTTTCCCAATTAGAGCCTTCAGTTATTGTTGATGCATTAAGGTTAATCTACCATAAGGATTAGTATAGAAGTCGAGAGCGGCCACCTCTGCAAATATTCATTTTAATGCTGGCCCTTGAGATCACAAGTTAGTTCAGGTATCTTGAGATAATGAAGCTTGTTTTCACCTGATAAGTTACATTTTCTTAACTCAAGAAATCTGGATTTTCTTGATGACTTACTCTAACCAGCTGCTAGCATCAAGACAATGATTTGATGAAGGCGAGCTTGGAAATGAGTGGATGGCACCTAACTGAGTTGGTACTTGCTACGGTCAGAATCTGACAGCAAGCTGAAGCAAGTATGTGTTTCATTTGCTCCTTGACACCACATTTCCCTAAGTTTAATAAAGATACTGTTTTGTCATATTAAAAAGTATTAAAACCAATAAATATGTTCAAGCACAATCGCTCTCGGCTTTTATAAATTTGTTATTTGATGGCATTTCTTTTATTATTTAAGCAATCTATAAATAAGATTTACATATTTTAAAATAAACTGTAAAATATCATGAAGTGAAATGCAGACAAAGTGAAAATGCTTGTACCTTCTAACTAGATGTGTGTGCAATTTGGTATATTAAACCAAGGTGTGTGTAAACTAAAAAGTGTGTGTGTGTGTGGTTTATGTTGCATGTTATTGACTGTGTATGAGTGTGCATATGCAACCAACTGAGAAATTGTTTCCTCCATTTTGTTTCATTAGTAGTTCTATCATTAGCAGCCCATCTGCTCCCCGAGTTCAACTCCACTGTCCCACTTTGTGTCATTTCACTTTGCCAAGTACAAAGACTCCCCCCCCCCAAAAATTCATATGTCCACCGTTAAAATTTTCAACATGTTGAAAGAAATTAGTAATGCTGTTGAGTTAGCCTAAAGGTGTCATTAAAGTGAATCTAGCGTTTTGGCCTGCAGATAACTTGCTGTGTAGAAGTTATAATTGTAATTATTAAAACAAACTGCTAACAGGGCAGAGGCTGAATTTTAACACTGGAGGTTTGTAAACCTAATTTTCACTTTTCTTCCTCTACATATTTAAAGGGAAAAACCCCACTGATGTAACAAAGTGGTTTCTATATAAAATGATGGAAGAACAATAACCTAAAAAATCTGTAGTTCTTTAATACCATTTCTCTTAACCTTATTTCATGGTTGCCATAAGAAGCCATTTTCATAACCTATGCTCTGATAAACCCACTGCAGACAAATGCAGCACCTGACGGGCAAAAAGAATTGAGACAAATTAGTCACTACAGTAAATCATTTACCCACTGAAAGAGCTGGATATTTCCCCGTGGAGCTTGCTAATGCCAAAATAGGGGTAAAAGGAGAGCAAACAGTGCAACAAGCAATTAAAGATTTAGCTCAAAGACATATTCATTATATTAGGAATGAAATGAATGAATGAAATTTGGGAAATTTGGAATGATAAAAAATATGTTTATGCTTGATGTATATTACAGTCTACATTTGTTAATATGGCTCAGTGTTAGTTAAAAAAAACTTGTTATGGTAAAAAAAAAAAAAAGGAAAACATTTAGAGAGAAAGATAAATCCTCATTTTTTAAATGTGTGTAGGTTTAGAAGAGCAGGTGGATTCCCAGTTGGATAAAAGCTCAGCATCCATCTTCATTCCCAGACCAGTCAGACACTGATGGGGGCTTGAAAACTAACAATGCAACGACGCCGTTAATTAGCTAGGAAATTACATTCGGAACCAAGTGTCAACCCTGCTGTGCATGTATAAAAAGTGCACATGTGGTCTGTGGGCACATGCATGCAGGTGTATAAAGCCAGTGTAAATGTATAAGTGGTTATATTTTTAGGTATAATTGTGCATGTCTGATTAGCTGCATTCTCACTTTTTATGCATTTATATAGAATTCTGCATTCAAATTCTGACTTTAGAGACTTAAACTAATCCCACAACCATCTTACTTAATAAATATAAAAGCACAGCAATGTCGGCAAGAAGCAGGTGATGCATCAATGCAACTGTAACAGTATTACATTCAGTGTGCACACAATATTGGAATGGTTTTCCAGCAGCAAAGCATCAATGAGGCATCAAACATCTCAAAATAGAAGTGCTGTGCTTTCAGAAGTGAAACCTGAGCGGTGCAGCTAAGTGATGGACATGTGTGTCGTTTTAAATTTACTCAGAGGAAGGTTTTTATTACAAAACTCTCATCAATACCCTTTTAACAAAAGCCATACCAATCTTGCATGAAATGAATCCATGTGGGTTAGTGTTATAGTTGCGCCCTTCACTATTATCCCTCAACAGAAACTGTGCATGATATAGGGTCTTGAGTATCAGTTTGTCATTGTCCAATGAACTTTGGTGTTTTGGTTTAAATGGCACAGCTGAGCGAAACAGAGGAGTATCAGTTACAAATCCAGTTTTTAAACCCAGTTAACATGCAGATCACAGAACATGTCATGAACCAAATCAGCCATGGATTCTTTGGTTGCAATATAGTGTCACAATCCATGGATTTAAGTTGTGAGCTTGTAACGCATCCAGTCTCTTTTCTGTAGGACAGCGGTCAAGTGACATGATGAAAACTGTGAAAGATGCACACATAAAAACTGTCGACTGTAGCCAAGCAAACCTAATGTGATTCTCAATCCTGGTCCTTGGGACCACTGCCCTGCATGTTTTAGAGGTGTCCATACCTTAACACACCTAACTCGAATGGCTCTTGAGTTGGCTTGCAAAGACTTTGTCGAGCAGTTCAGTTAATCTGCATCAGGTGTGCTGGAGTTGGAAAGAACTAAAACATACAGGGGTCCCCGAGGAACAAGACTGAGAAACACTTCACTGCACCCTTAACCATTCACGGGTGAGAGTGTAGTAGAAAAGTAAGGAACAGAGTGGAAAAGCAGCAGAAAATTACAATGACTGTGGAGAACGAGTCCTATATTCATTGTTCCTCATTCACAGAAACCCAAGTCACTTTAAAACCACAAGGTTCTTGAATGGCAAACGCCTCCAAATGATAAATTTGGATAACAGAAATTAATTGAAGTGAGAATATCTCATGTGCAATGAATTGAACAAAGCCTGAGATTAGAGGCGGTTTACACCCTGTGGAATTATTAATTTCTTTTTTTTGGGGGGGGGGGGGGGGGGGGGGGGGGGGAATGTTTGAGATCCTCATTTTC
Source organism: Melanotaenia boesemani (assembly GCF_017639745.1). Lineage (NCBI taxonomy): Eukaryota > Metazoa > Chordata > Actinopteri > Atheriniformes > Melanotaeniidae > Melanotaenia > Melanotaenia boesemani. The sequence continues at coordinate 25,097,961 of NC_055697.1, read as the reverse complement.
TGTACACATTAATTCATGATTTTACTTTTAATCAAAATGATTCATAAAATGAACACCTGCCTTTTTTTTACTTGAAGTCTAGTTTATATGCAAAAATGAGCGCAAGAAATGTGGAAAAGCAACCATTTCTCACTAATCTTTATAGTTTAAAGCTTTCCAAGCTAATGATTCACTAATAAACTGGGACTCAGTTTTATTTTATATTTACCATTATTATGTCTATAGATGTGTGGAACGAGCTTTATCACATCACACTGTTCATCGCAGCCCCACATCTACCTGTGCAGTAATTGAAAACGCAGACCTCCAGGCAGCACTTTGATGACCATGCTAAGCAGAAAATGAGGTGCAGCCGTTGCCCCGGTTACACAGTGTTTTGACAAGAGACGACAGCCCTGGGGGAGATATTAGCAAAGTTTCCACTGATGTATGATTTCTCATAAGACTAAACTATTTTCAGTGCAACAACATCCAACACGCCCGCTGAATTACACCATGACAACAACAGCGGTGATATAATCAATCAGCCCAACAAGTTTTATGTGTACATAAGCTATAGGTTTGATGGTATTTTCTAACAGTCAGGGGCTTATTGGACAAAGTGTAACCAATGTGTCTGCCATGTGGAGTTGCTGCACACATCATCACTCCAGTTAGAGTTTACCGATACCTGCTGCCTTTTAGCAGACAAGAGAAGAGTCACCAGAGTAAAGGAAAGGCCTTCATTAAGTCAACAACAGAAGTGGCAAGAGTCACTTCATTTTCATTATGCCTGTCTGGCACTGATGCTAAATCTGAAATATAACTGTCTGTAGTCACAGGTCTGCTGGTTGAAAAAAGGCAGACAAAAACATTTATATAAACTGAATATGTGGCTCACAGGTGAAATAGGTGTACAGCAAAAGCAAGCAAGACTCATTCAATATGGACCAAATCTTGGCAGACAATTGGAGTTAAAATACTAGGACAAGTGCAGATGCATTAATGAAGATCTGCATTCCACATGGATGAATTTCTGCTTTTGCAGGCTTTTCAACAAACCATTAGGGCAGCTAAAACGGAATGAAGCTGCTTTTAAAATCACCCTAGCTTGTCCAACATCCACTTAGAAATGTACTGTTATGGCCTGCTGGCACCAGTTCAGTGCAGGAGGACCATTACTGGTCCACCATCCTCCGTATGTGGCCCAAAGGTAGTCACTAAAATGCAAATTCAGCAAAGACAACTGATTACATCCCACGTAAACAGCAGTTGTGACACTGCTTGTTTCCTGCAACACCACTGAAATGAAGCCATAGAATGATTTTTATTTGTAAAAGAACAAAACTGACACAACAAAGCAACTTTGCCTGCAGTAGATGTTTTCTATGCTCAAACATTTGACTCAATACTGTATGAATGAAATGTTTTGTTACAACCCTGCTCATTTAATAGGATTATTTGAAACACCACAGTTGGTCCCTTTCTACATTTACCATAAACATTTTTAGTATAAATATTTTAAAAACTACAAAAGGACTCATACTTTATATACAGTACATACCAGATCCTATTTCTAGACATGCTCAACATGCAAACTTTATAGACATCACAAGTGATTTCCACCTTTAAGAGGTTAACTGCCTTAAGTGTGATGTTTTGTGGTGGTACTGCACCTCTGTTTTAAAAACAGTAAGTGGTAAATCTATATTTCTTCTTGTTCTAATGTTGCAAGGTATTATCACACTTGAAACGTTCCAATCAGTAAAATAATGAAAAAAAAATCTGCAGACTTAAGACAAACAGCATTCTCTTCTGATGACTGATGCTGTGTTATGTCTGGTTGCTGAGGTTTTACTGGTGAGATCAATGACCTCCAGTCTGGACTTACTGGATCATGCAAGAGCTAAGGGATTTATACATGCACGCACATACACACTCTTTGCCTTTAAGAGCCTATTGGATTTAATTTCATTCAAAGTCAAAATCACCACCTTCTCCCTTAGGACCTTGCAAATGACAACTATTAGAAGCTGACACCCACCTAACCAGGGATGCATGTTGAATTGGGTTACTTCATGCATCTTTCAGAGATAAGAGATCCTGGGAGAGTTTTGATTTTTATGATTTTTATTCAACATGATCATTGTAGCTGAATATTAGAGATGTTCTAGAGTGGTGGCACATGAAAACACAAATGTCTGCAACATTTCTGCTGAGATTTTTTTCTTTTTACCAAATCTAACCACATTGTCCTGACTCTCTCCTGAGAAATTCTATTGTCCATGTAAAAATAGCAAAGAATTTAAGATACTGGTTGTGCAACTATTTAAAACCATATGAATATAAAGGTAAAAAAGCCAACGCATGTAGTATTATATTTGCAGAACATGGCTCTAGAAGGTGCTCAAGTTTGAAGTTATCAGCTTTGAACGCTGACTTCTGGAGGAACTATCGGGGTTGTATCAACAGCGAGATCTACTATTTTCTACTGTGACCCCAGCTGGGTGTGACCTTTGATAAACAGCAGCCAGTATTTACACCACAGAAAGACCGATAGCCTCTGCTTTCTCTGACATTTACAGAGTTGGGTTTCAGGTTGCCTCAGGCAAGGGAGGCATAAAACAGATGGACAGAGAGAGAAAAAAAAAATGCTCAACAGCAACCACACAATGACAAAATAAGCTGTTCCTTCCTTCATATACTGCATGTTGTATTATGAGCTTTTATAATAATAGGTATAGAGTGCATGTTTTCATATTTACTGCACGTTTCATGCAGTTGAATGTTTTACTCATCCTGTGTTTGTAATGCCTTTAAAAGATTGTGCACCTTCTATTCATCATTTCATAAATTAACTTTTACATCTGTCCAAAAAGTTTATTAATATATATATTCAAATGTACTCTTTGAAGCATAAATTGGGTATTCTAGGAGTCTGAGTCCCCACAGTGAGCCTGAAGGTAGGTCCACAGCCGCAATTATCCTACTTCCATTTTAATACAAATGACTTTTCTAGAAATTAAACCAATAAGTGCCTCACCATAAACGTTGACTCGGTGTGATTACCGGGCTTTTACTTAAACTGTAAATCAGCAACAAAAAGCATCTGATTAAATGAGAGCTTGTGGGCTAACATCTCTAAGGTACTCTGATGGGAGGCTGAGAGTCAATAAGAAGAAACCAGATCTATTGTGTTATTCGGTAGAAGCATTTTCTTACAGCATGCTAATGTCCTGGATCACCTCCCTCCCACCGATAGATGGATTGTTGGACACCAGGCGACCGTGCACAGACTTCTGAAGCTTTCTATATATAACAGTTTTTTCTGGTTTTTCAAATGACTGACTTTTTATTCTGCATTAACTTTTCATAATATCTGCCTGCATGTTGCACCGTTTTTACTGCCAATTTTGCATCTTTTTGCACTAATTCAAAGGCAAATTAACATTAAACATCGCAGCAGTCAAGCTCAGATGAATTTTTAAATGATTTAACTTTACTAGAGTTTTATGTCTCAAAGGAAGAACACTAAGGTAAAGTTGCAGACATTTAGTCTTTTGATAGGGTTTGCTGATATGAAGGAAATGTAAAGTTATTTAACTATTTTTCTATTTGAATTTCTATATCTTTTATGTCCTTTTCTTCTCTGGTCATCTTGCAAAGAACGCTGAATAGGATTTGTTTTTAGCGACCTTTGGCGTGCATGAACACACAGTTTTAGGTCCAAGCCTTGTAAGGAGTCATAAGGAACCTGCTGTTTGGGACAGATGGTGACGTAAAAAGCTGGTGATGTAATCTGAAGAGAAAAAGGGGCAGCGTGAGGAGGAGATAAGGACAATTTTGGCAACAGATTAAGCAAAATAAAAAAAAAATAAAAATCGAGGTCTAAATAGATGAAGCCTGTTGATGAAGATCCCACCATCTGACCTTTATTACAAGATCAACCAACCAGCTTCAATTTATTTTAGCTCAAACTTTTAGCATTGCAGGAGACAACTATGCTGCTAAACGCACTGAATCAAACCATTCCAGAAATATCTGCAATTCTTGCTTTTGTTTTGTCTTCTACTTGCCAGATGGATTGCAGCATCGTTGTTAGTGCTCCATACCAGTGGGACCTGCTTGCTCCATGTATGAGCTTCCGGGTATAATCTGCATTTTAATTCACCCCTAGCTTTTTGTCATTCACAAGCCACACTGTGATGTAACAGGAAAATAAAAAAAATCTGAAACAAAAAAACACCAGTGGCAGTGGAATGGATTTAGCTCTTCCCTTTAAGGTTCATTTCCTGTGTGTGCAGTGTCTGAAAGCATGTGTTTAAGCCACATTATCTCCTTATTGTAACTGAACATGCCAATATGAGTGCCATCTCAGTGCATTTAAATATTTGCAGACCCCTATGTTCAAGCCGGATGCCCACATTAAACTCTGATTGCATCAGTTTCTTTTTGTGTTGTTTCGGCAGCTTTCGTTACAAGCATCCTAAAGGAAAACGTTAACCCCAATCTGTCTTGGCAGATCTAGTGCAGGTTGTCCATGGAGAACAGCTTCTGAGGCGGAATCAGTAAAGCTCCCCACTGCATGTACCTGCTGCAGAACTTCAACAAGCTTAATACATCACAAGCTGTTTAAATAGTTGGAACAACATTTACATGATGCTGCAATATGATGACAAATTTTTAAGTTCTGTCAATGGCATGTTTAGATATAGCATCTATTACAAAACTGGAGTTATTAACTGGCCTAGCAGTGTGGAAATCTGCAGCAGGATTTTAGCATGCACTGAATCCAATCTGCCCACTCTTAATTTCTGCAGCATTTGCTCACTTTAACAGGTTAGATCTGTTAAACATATAAACCCAATTAAGCCATCTGTCAATCAAAATTTATAGATATAAAACTCTTGAAATCTAAACTCTTCTTTAGTTTGCTATAAATGACCAAAAAAGGGGTTTGAAATGGACTGGGAACACTGGGAAACGTGGAGGGAAAACCCTTTGTTTATGTGTGTGTAAATGTGTCCCTACACATTTTCCAACTATAAATGGCTGTGTGTGACTTTTGGCACTTTTTGTTCACAAAGTCATAAAAAAGGTAAAAATAGAACGTGCACGTGTGCACACAGGAACACCATAAGCTACAGTAACAATCAACATCTGTCATGTTAAAGTTAAACATGGAAACTTTTTGCTCCCTGGTGTGTCTGCGAACACAAAGTGTGTTTGAGTGTGAGTGTCTCATATGGAAGCACTTAACATGTTTCTACTGCACACACACACACACACACAAAGACTGAGGGCAAGATGAGATAAGCTTCACATGTGGTTTAGTTTGATTTAGAGAGGGATTCCCTATGCAACCTCTTTTTCTTTACATGCGCACACACATGCTTACACACCACTCCCCCGTTTCTCTCCCTGCCACTCACTTTGTCCCCATTTAATTCAATTTATGTTGAGGACTGCAGTGGAAAACAATCTAACTCATTTAACTCAAGGAGTAAACAGGACCTAACTGTCTACCCATCCATCAGTCCACCTATTACACTTACCCTAGAAGCTTTAATCACCCCAAACCAGCTTCTGCAATAATTCATATAAATGGGAAGAAGAACTAGAGGAAACCACGTTGAAAACAAGGAGCTGTTCGGTGACAGAAGTAGAAAAGGGAAATAGACCTACAGATTTACAGTGGAGATGTGTGTGTTCGTGTGTGCACGCAATCCAGCTTTCAACATGAACAAATGGGTAACGTGAGAGAATACACAACGAAACTTTGCTGCAGGGAGGAGAGCAGGCTGCAACTGAAATTGCAGCCACATTACACAGACAATGCTTATAAGAAGTACACACAAAAATATGAAACACACACACAGCTGTAATCACGCTAATAACTGCTCTCATTTCATTACTGTCCGACTGTTCCAATCATCTCAATTCTAATGTTAATCAGATGGACAAAGACATGCGCAGCAGAGGCTATGCTGCAGTGAGGTGATGCAGCAGTCTCAGCATGCAGCATGCGTGATAGGGAAATGAGTCTCTGTGACTGTGTGCAGCTGAATCACCTCATAGGCATGCGTGCACGCGCGTGTGGCAATATAATATTAATGCTCCCTGATGTGGTGTTGCGCCAGTTTGACTTCAAAAGGGAAGCAGAGTGGAGAAACAGCCAGATACAAGCTTCTTAAACAGCACAACAAAACACTGCAGGGATGACATGCCTGTCTTGGAGCACATGTGTATGCCATGTGTGCAAGTGATGACTGCTTGATGCTGTGGTGATGAACTGTGTTAACTTTGCATGATATGTTAAGTGCTCTACTGGATAAAGTGACAAATGACTGAAAGCAAAATGTGTTTCATGGGTTTTAAACTAAGAACTGTAAGAGTTTGCAAAGCTCTGTATTGTAAAGTTATCTGGAGGCTACCTTTACCCATGCTTCACACTACCTTATAAGGTACATTTTTCTGAACCTCTCAGTAATATGCAGCCAAGCACTTGAGACACCTTTATGGAAGCTATAAGAGAATGTTCTGATAAGCACAGAGAAACCATAGTGCATCTTAAACTTCAGCATTGTTTTATTAAAGTACCTTATGAATTAATGATTACACAGTGATTCAACTTACAGCCATTCAAAAACAGCCCACTTTCAACATAGTACATGCAATATTTGTCCAATGTGCAGAAGGATCGCAATCTATGGTTTAATGGTCATTTATGGAGCAGTGGTTACATAAAAGTCAGATCACAAAACATGAACATTAAAAAAAAATGTGTAGGCTGCCACCTTCTAGATTTGCTTACTATTTGTTATCTAATACATAGATAAAACTATAAACATTCATTCTTAACATTTGCTAAACCAACTTGCAGATGAGCCCAGAGTAAGTCTTGTGTGTACAGACAAATGCAGACTAACAGATACAAGTATGCATTTCTAACTATAAGTTATTGTGTGATTACATGAAACCATGGCAACCTGCAAAATTGTATCCATAACGGGAATTATTGTATTGTAAAAATAGTATTTTAACTAAAGCCATAATCATTTTACCAAAGCAATGCTTTGGTTTAACCCCAATCAGGAAGTGAGAAAACTCCCAAGTGTTATGTTACTGATGGAAAATATTCTTGTCTCGATCCCATCCCATGTCTCACAAAGGCCTGTAGTTAAATCAGTACTTAGCTGCTCCATCCCGTCAACCCTCATTCCTACTTATGTGGTTTTGTGGCTTCTTAAATGACTTGACAATGACATCAGCTCCGATGTGGAAACACTTATGACGCATGTTTCCCCTCATGCTGCTTGTACAGTACAGAAATATGAAATGTATTAAAGATTATGAATTAACAACTGAGCCATCTGAACTGAAATACCTGTTGTACTGATTTTTATAGTTTTGTGCATTTAGACTCGGGATTCAGTTTTATTCTCCATAGGACTTAATACCCATGCATTGTTCATTCTGGTATATAAATCCAACTGGAAGCATGCACTAGGCTTCCTCCCAGGTTAATCTCTGCACCGATTAATGCAAGCTTTGTCACCAGGCATGTATTTTGAGTCAGTTGTTGAACAGAGGTGGCTCTGGGAGATTTCCAATACACATTCAAATGGTGGAATCACAAATGGTTCTTGCAATTAATTCCAGCAAATGGCTCAAATTAACTTAGTCAACTCCAGTGTGTGGCAGATCTGTGTAATGAATGCGTTTCTCTAAAGCTCTGGGTTTTCATGGAAAGTATGTACCCAAGTGGATTTGGATTTGTTTGTTCAGGTGTTCTTGTTCTTGGTTTTAAAATAAATGTAAAATGGCTATGTGCAGATGCAAGGGTATTTATATAACTCTTATGATAAAAAATTCAGGCAATTTTCTCTCACACTGACATGTAGTTCAAAGAAAAAAGGAGTTTTCTCCCAATAGTTGTGGGATCCATCCTATGATATGGCTTCACAAGAATGTTATAGTCCACTTGCACTGTGTATGCAAAATATGCATCACAGCCAGTTTAATTTCACCATGCTGACTGCTCCATTTACTGTGACTGAGTGTGTGTACATGCACTTCCACATGTGTATATTATGTGTGCAGACCAGTGTGGCAGGTTGTTCTGCAGCAAGAGCCTGAAGTCATGGAAAATATGCAGCTAGTTTACCCTGGTTCTCTAAACAGTGAGAACTACAGCGATTCAGTGTGTGGGAGGAGTGAGTGAAGGGTGTGTGTGAAGCAGCTAAGGAAAAAAAAACTGAGTCAGAAGAAGAGAAGGAGAAGTCAGCAGAAAGAATAGGAAAAGAGAACCACTTGTGTTTCACATGTGCACATACGCAACAGCCTGCCGTGTGTCCCAGTGAAGCAAACGTCTGTGGTTGAGGCCTGTATTGTATAAGGTCATTTTCACTCCTTCATGTGAGTCCGCCTTATAACAACCTCATAGCATCTGTTACAGCAAAATACAAAAGTAAACTCATGACAATGTTCGATGACTTCAAGATTACAGCAGCACACAAGTGGCCAATTAATGGTGCTGTGACCAATGAATACAGTCTGATACAGAAACCTCAGCCCTTAACTCCTGCTTGAGAATAGGGAAAATGCCTTGAGGTCATCTGGAAGAATGGAGCATTGATTCAATCCAGAATAGAGCAAATGATCAAGAAAATGTTTGAAAACAAGTCAGAGCAATTACAGTCACAGCATTGACCACTCTCAGACACAGTTAACACAACCATCAGTATGAATCAATACAAATACTCAAAATACACTCAGAATAGTATAACTACCAACCGCTGAACAAATTATAAGAAAAATGGAATTGATCAATATCCTGAAAAAAAGATGGGATAATTTATTTGAGGCACACAAAACAAGGATTGTTACAGTAGATAAAGAAAAATATGATTTTGATTAGATTAACAAATTAAAGTCTGAAACCAATTAAAAGTTTTGTTTTGGGACACACTGGGGGTCAAGACGGCAACATGGACAACAAATAAAAAGCAAATATAAAGCAAAGATGGATCACTTCCATTAAAACTATTGCGATTCACATGTTGGTTCAAATAAGCAAACCTGGGATGATCATTTAAAATCCCCGACATTCGCAGACATTTAGAAATCTTAAATCTCACCACAAGGCAAAGCAGACTTGGATCCATTTTCATTTCACTTCATTATTATTATTATAAACAACAAGAAGAAATGCATTTGAAGAATTTTTAAAAATGCAACCAAGGACATGATAGAAAGGCAATGGATGAAATTTGGACAAATTTTCACAACGTCATATCTATAGAAATCGTGAATTATAAAGCCATCCAACAACCATTGTCTCTCAAAAACAATGTACAAAATATGCATTGAATATTTACTTTACCAGCTGATGTCAAACTATGAAATGTCTATGATAGTGTCATATACATATATGATATGTATATGACACTTTAAAATATACCTTAAGTGTATCTTTTGTTTTTATTTTCTTTGACAGTGTTTTAAAAAGAGCCTAAAACCTTAAAGCTGAAACTTTGTACCTATGATACACATAAGTCATCACTGATTCTGAATGAGATAAGACAATCAGCTGTATCCTGTATCTTTCTTAAATTTGTAGCTTTACTATGTTTCACATCATTGCTCCTTCAGGCAAGTCATAATTCCAGCAGATTCTTGTGGTTACATAAATGTGAAAATGTTTTTAGGAGATTTACAAATGTTTTGTCCCCTATAAAACACACATGAATGAAAAGGCCACAACACACAAAGTCCTGGGAGACACATACAAAGCTGTAAACTGCACAGCCTCTCCAACAAGTGCTTAACTTATCCATAATAAATTAATTTCAGGGGCAAAACTGCAAATTGAGAAAAATACAACCTTCTTCCTCCTCCTTTGAATCTGAGGAACCCATCTGGAGCCGTCTAACCAGGACGTCTATCTGCATCAACAGCCTTCACTGACAACAGCTGCCAATCATCCAGCTAGGCTACTGGCCAATTAGGATAGGGTTGCTATGGTTACTAACACTTGCGCTCAAACTTCTCACCTCCAACAGTGTCCGCCTACTCATGGCATGGAGAAAGATATAGAAGGCAGAAGACATGAAACACTGAATGAGCGTAAAATGACAGCAGAATGAGATTTGGTTCTGGCTCTAAAGATGTTAGAAGCAAGCAGCAGCGTGGAGTGAACAGCCTGGTCCCTTTGCTGGAACAATATTAGCTAACAGAGAAAGGCTGAGACCAACCAATGGTGCAATATTAAACAAGGTTTACAGCTTGGTACTGTTACAAACAGCAGGAATTGTCCAATCTGGACCAAACTGGGAAAATTTTACTTTTGATATCAGGAAAAACTTTTAAAAACTAAAATGGATTTTAATCTATTAAAATTTGTGCTAATTGTAATGATCTAATTAAATGTATACATGTCTGAGTTCACACCCACTGCTGCCATCTGTAGTAAGTAAAATACAGCACATAACCACACTGCAAGTGTAAAGGTTGCAGCTCATTTGAAAGAAATCCAGCACGTTTACTTCCCTTAGTGGAAGTCTTTTCCACCAGTAGTAAATGCTCCTTCACATTTTTCATTGACCTCATGACATTTTCCATCAAGGTCAGGGAAAAGTGCATTTAGAGAAGAGATGCAGGAAGTCATTTATTTGACTTTTTGACTGAACAGTGTTTACATTTACTCACGTATGAAGTACAAAGCAAGTACAGATGTGAGAGAGTTTCCCCAAAGAGTTGACCGAGCTTAAAAGGAAGCAAAATTTCCAAATGACATGACTGTTGATTGAATTAAGCACATAAAAGGAGGGGTACATGGCGCCAGAAGAGGAGATAGCCATGTCAGTCTCTTTAGAACCTTGTCTCCACATCCAGTCCATCCAGCATTTTAAACAGACTGTCAAATTGAGCATTTACTTCATTAGGTAATAATGTTGGATTTATGTGATTATCAAAAAAATCGTTTACAAAACAAGATCTAAGTCTTGAAATACTTTTAAACTGTCCATTTCTATTTAAGGTGGTGACAGCCGGGATTCTGAATGGACCATTATTTTTATTATTAGTGGAATATTTGAGTCCATGGAAGCTCAGCCAGTGACAAAAACCTCTTTGCATTTCCACAAATGCAAACATCAACATGCATGATGCGGCGTACTGCAAGGACACACAAGATGCACAAACACAATCCCACCATGAAAGCATTACAGAGTATGAACGTAATCCTGCGGCAGCAGTATTTGATTCCACCAGGTTTAACACTCGCCACGCACACACACACGCACACACACACACAGACACTCCCTTCTTCGAACATTGCCTTGACGGAACAATCAATAAAATGCTTCTTAAATTCCTCAGCTTCTCGGAGAGCGAGACAGAGAGAGAGTGAGTAAGAGAGAGAGAGCGAGAAAGAAAGAGAGAGGCAGACCTTGGCTGACAGTTGTTCCCACTCCTTGTTCATCCAATCTTTGATCAGCATGGAGGAGGGGTGTTGGGTAGGATAATAAAGAGGAGCTAGATAAGAAGACCATGAGGCACAGAGGAGCATATGAGAACTGTGGATGTAAAAATAAGCAGAAAAGCAAGAGTGGAGGTAGAAGGATCAACGTTAACTTGAGGTTTGCAAAAAAAAAAAAAAAAAAAAAAAAAAAAAAAACAGTAGGGAGATAAAAAAATGGAACAAATGGAGGAAGGTCACAGGCGTTAATCATTGCACTTAAAATGAAAAACAGGAGGGAAGGGAGTGAAGCAAAACTAAAAATGTATGACCAAAAAGGGTGAAGGGACAGATGTGGAAGCATGAGGGAAAAAGAGGAGACAGTGGGATCGCTGAAGAGGGGAGGAAAGGAAGATGAAAGGAGTATGATAAAAATTACAGCTAAGAAAGGAACAAAAAAGGAGGACTGGGTGGATGAAATTACTGAGTAATGACAGAAAGAAAAGAAATTAAAATGAAATATTACTGACTATGATAGAACTGAGGATGGAGAGGACAAGGGACTGGCAGAACAAGAGATTAGAGCCTGATTAAATAAACGGAAACAAGCAGTAATGTCTGAAGGACATGAGGACAAAACAAGAAATGGCAGAAGACAGACACAAAGGGACATCAGAGTATGAGCAGGCAAGCCGAAGGACAGGAAGGAAAAAAAGAAAAGTTCCCAGGCAAAAAAAAAAAAAAACAAAAAACAAAAAAGAACCTTGAGAAAAATAATTAAGACAGTAAAGAAAAATATTATGGGTACATTATTTAATATGCCCAACTTCCTTAATGCTTTCAGTCTGAACAAGAATTAGACAGCCATCAAAACAATCTGAATAAACTTTCTCTTATTAAAAACTCTAAAAATCTGCATCAAAACACAAAAATTGCATTTTCCGCATTCATATTAAACCTACAATACATTACAATCCAGTGGAGTAAAGAAAGTTACATGTTCAAATTTACATGGTCAGTAGTTTGTCAGCTTAGACTTTTAATTTCTGTAGCAACTAATATTAAACTTTCTGATCTGATGCGTTTAATAATGCTAAAATGATTCGAAAGTAATGAGTGATCCCCATGTTGCAAAGCTAAATATACTTTTATATCCACTCTGCTGTGCCTTAGTTTGTTTTAACTTCTATTTTCTCCCCCAACTTAATCACCACTGATCCCCTCTCATCTTCTCCATTCCCTCATTCTCCATTTTCCAGATCTTGGAATGTTGGGATTTTATCCCTTTAATTTCCTGCATCTCATTTATTGCTATACTGCTCTTTTCCTCGGGGCTTTGGATAATTTCCAAAAAGGTCCAGTGGAACACCTTACTTCTCAGGCTGCTGCTCTCTGAGCCAATTGGATTTGAAAATGAGGTGACAGCTTGCACAAAAATACTTGTCAAAAGGCCCAAGTTAAAGATTCAGCCCCATTTCAGCTTCACTGTACCCATTCTCCTGTTCTCTCTCCACAACAAAGGCCACAAAAACTATCATTTCAATCTAACATCCACCTTACAATCTTTTAAAAAACAAAGATCTAGGTAAAAAAAAAAAAAAGTAAAATAACTTGGCTATAAAAATCGACCAGACAGCTTTTTTTTAGTGCATGTAATGAGAACAAACTGTACCAAATTTCAGCATTGTGGCCAATTTAAGTAATCAAACATACAAATCATCCTAATAAAACTAAACTGTTGCTGTTTTGAGGGTTGAGCCAGTTGCTTCATTCTCCAAGCAGATATTAGGGGCCGAAATCAAATGCAACATTCATGAGGGGATAATTGGGATCAATATCTACTGGCTTTATTCTATAGAAAATAAGGATTGATATTAGAGATGAAGAAATAAGATCTTAATTCCTCAGATGATCTAATTATCCCAAACCAATGTTTTGCTACTCTGTAAACACCAGATCAGGAAAAAAAAAACAAAAAAAAAACAAAAACAAAAACAAAACAAACAAACATGCTCTGAAGCATTCATTACACCCACCACAGATCCCACAGATCTCCCTCGCTGGCACATTTTGAAGATGGATGTGTCAATTTCAGCAATTCGCAGCGCAAAGAACACCACAGTGAATCGGTCGCTTTTGTACCTTGGCCTCACCTGGCTAAGAAAGTGTGGAGGAAGGAAAGGTGATACAATATGTTTGATAGTTTTGCCCAAAACTTAAACCCCCCACTTTTTCATTTTTTATTTTTTTATTTTTAGGACCTCCAGTTGAAAGAGGGTTAATTAAATGCTGTCTTGTATTTCTGTCAGACTGGTCTAAAATAGAAGCTGTCACACACCAATCATAGAGTTAATTAGACATGGTGTGATTTAGGGTGTACACACACCAACTCACACACTTCATTAAAAAAAAAAAAAAAAAAAAAAAATACCCAGCAATCAAGAAGTTGTAGTTCTAGTTGAGTGCTCTGCTTTCCAAAGGTAGCTTTTAACCTCATTAAAAAAACAAAAACAAAACAAAAACAAAAAAACATTATGGCTCAAATGCAAACTCACATGTTCACTGTTGAGCTAGTTAGTAACTAATTGGTTCTTCAATCGCTCTCACTGGTCACCAAATTAAACCATCAAACTCTTCCATGGTCATTTGTCTCACTCCAAACATCATGCTGTGACTCAGACACATCCTCCTTGCATTTCAAGTTTGAATCATGAAACGAGAATAACTAGAATAGTAACGAATGTCACTCTCACTCTTAAATCACACTCTGTACACACACTCTGTCTTTATTTTGTGTACATAAAGTGTGAAGAACCCACGCTCCCCAAACATGGCACATGACCAGCACATTTATCCACAGTTCACTGCAGCTGTGGGGCATTTGGGACAAGTGAGATGCTGATGCTTTAGACAGATGCACAAACACTGCCCAACAAACATGTTCAGCTTCAAAATGCACCACATGTACAGGTATGAACCGTATAGCCTCGAAATCTCTCCATGGAGCTCACACTTCCACATAGACACCTCCACACCACTGTTGATATGAAATATACATTTGCAGAGTGGCAGATGAATAAAAGATGACAGTGGAAGGACCTGTGCTGTCACAGGCGAGTAAAATCAAATCTTCGCTGGGATTTCCTCTCTCCCCCCTCTGTTTATGGGGCAATGTCAGCATGCAGCCAGTCTGTTTAGTCTTCAACCCTCTGCATCGGCCTGCCTCGCTGACTGGTAGCTGCACTTCATGTCCAGCTGATCAGAAAAATTTCAGAATGCCAGAGAGTAAGTTGTACTTTTTACTCAACTGCAAGTTTTCCTTCAGACCTGTTGACCACTTCACTAGTGTGGTTTATAAGGCTACTATTTCTAGTCCAGAGGTGATAACTTCCCGTTTATTTTTACCCTCTTCTGGTTTCTTTGCAAGGAAGACAGCAGGTACCAATGTGTGAATTTTCTTATATTCAACCAGACCTAGTGCCTGCAAACTGCAGTAAGCACTGTTAAACTGCCTCCTGGGGTTCTCAAAAGGTTTGCTGAGGTTTCATTTTTCTCGACTTTATCAAATCACTCAATGTGGCATTTCTGCAGAGTAAATAGTAACAGCAGATACTGTCAAGTTGGAGAGAGATCCTGCACGGTACATTGTAAACCTCTAAGAAAAAAAGAAAGGAAAAAAAAAAGACATGTTGACAAAACAACTAAATATTGTATATGAATGTAGTTTAAATAAAAAAAAAGGGTTTCTGGCTTAAATGGAGAGGAATACAGGTGAACATGATGAAGTTTGCAGATTACAGGGAGGGACAATTTCCAATGAATAATTCCAATAAGTTGATTCTTCGCAATACATTACTATCAGTTTTGATGTAAGTGTAATCAGAGTAGTTAGAAAGAGAGGAAAATGGAAAAGCCAACAGGGTGACAATGGGGGAAAAAAACAAAAAACAAAACAAAAAAAAAAAAAAAAACATATAGGGGAAGTTTGACACAGACACTCATTGTTTTTGTGGGATCCCGCTAGATGGGCCCATCTGGTTCCCAGTATGAGGCTCCAGGCTGCTCTAAGTAATAATGATCTACTACAGGACACCCCGACCCTAAACATATCCATTCCTCTGCTTATAGTACAAGTCAGTTTAACAAATACACCCACAGGGAAAAGGTTATTTTCAATGTATCACACCAGCTTTACTGTAGAGATTGACACTCTGGTACAACTCAAGGTCCGCTGCTAAAGCTTGCTAATAGCTGCAGGTGCAGAGGATCCGCACCTCTGTGGGATCAGGATACATCACCTCCACATCTGAGTGAACTGCTTTGAATCTGACAAAGATAGAAGAGGTACAAATACATGGCCTGGCCAGGCAAAGTCACTAATACTGAATGAAAAGACTGAAGTCATTTTCTTTAGGCCCAGCAGTACTTGCAGTACACCCAGTGTCGACCTTTCTTTGCTTGCTCCTTATGAAAAGCCTGTTATCACAAATTTAAGTGTGAAAATAGATGCTGATTGGACAAACATGTAAATGCAGTGATTAGATACTCCTTTTTCCATCTCAGGTCTAAAATGAAACCTGTTGTTTCCAAGCATAATCTGGAAACCAATTCATGCTTTTACCACATCCCATTTGAATTGCTGCAAGCCAAATCACATTTGAAAAAGATTATATATTTAGTGTTTATATATTATATAAAGATTATATATATATTTTTAATCAGATTAATCACAGCTTACAAATTAATCAATGATTAATCACCATTAATGCCTAAAATCTGCCTTTTTTTACTGTGTTGTATCAAAGAACAAACCAATGCTCACTTGGGTTTTTTTTTGGCTTTTTTTTTACATTAAATGGTCACTTTAGTTGTAAGAATCAGTTCAATAATACATAAAACCAAAAAAAGTATTTCTCATTTGTGCCAACATTTTCCTGGTCAGTGCCCCTGCCATCTAAACTTTTCTAGACTCGCCCCTGTCTGTAGTATAAATCTTTTCTACCACCTGTCAACTGCTTTGTTAGAGCTCCCCTGATTTATATCTCAGAACCTGTTTATAATTTCTCTCACCACATTAATGTCCCCTAAATGATCAGATCTGTGTCTCCGACATCAGCACAGCACCAACGATTTAGAGAAGACATCCCCTTCTTTCCATGACAGCGACATGGATCTGATTGACATGAGACTGATAAATGTTGCTTACTTTAGTTAGAGCGTCCAAGGACAATATTTTTGGGTAAATATGTACTGGTGTAAACCATGAATCGCTAGTTTCCACCTAAGCTAAACGATAAACAAAGGCAACAAGAGAGTGTGCTAGCGACAGAAAAGCTGATCAGCTGATCACAGACAGACGTCATAATTCACAACAGGAGAGGGAGGGGGGAGAACAGGAGGCTGCCACGCTGTGCAGAGTGCAGACGACCAGAGCAGTGACGTTCCTGCAAACCAGGAGAATTTTTTTTTTTTTATTTTTAAGTGGGAAAAGTGGAGCTGTTGAATCTTCTCACCAGTGAAGTGTGGGTGTTAAAGCATCCTCATTTCCCACAAGTTTGATGCCCTCAAATCCATGCATGGAGCCAGTCGACTTACTTTTTCCTTTTTGCCTGTAGATGCCTCTATGTCTCACTGTCATTAATGATGTGGACAATTCTTGATGCTTAAATCTATGGTGAGGACATCAACAACAAAACTGCATAGTCTACCAAATTGCCATGACTGTCTTTTGCAGTCTACACCCTGTACAAGTGGTTTTTCAGGAAAATTTAACAAATTGTCCTGAATTCATAGTTTCCACTGCTCCCATCTGTTCTTTTATCAGCTGTTATCAGTTACTGTCCATACCACAGTCCATAACACAGCTGTGTTTTCTAGAAGTTGGTGTGTGAGGAATCTACCAGTGGAAAACTGTGGGTCTGTTAGGTCACTGTATGCATTTGGTTTGCACAGCAGCTTACATAACCATGTTCTTGGTCCAGAAAATGTTATTTATGTCCAAAGCGCACTCACAGATATGCAACCTTCAAGCAATTCAATTACACAAATTACTTTGCTTCAGCTACAGTCTGTTAACTTTTCCTACTGGGAAATTACATACGTTTGCAAACATGCAAAGCACTGTACACACACCCTTGCACACATACAAAAACAAATGCCCAACAGAACCAATCCACTGACCTATGTCTAAGTAGTGACTTCACATAAGCTCACACCCACTTTATATTGGATGCATTCCTGTGTGGGTATATTGAGAGATTGATCAGAATAAATCTAGAAGTTTTTCTTCCTCAATGGAAAATTAGTTCATAATTTGCCCCATTGCAGAACCAAAAAGTTAATGCTCACCATCAGTCTGACTAATGCTTTAGTAAATGGGGGATCTTAACCTTGTTTCTGCAACAAGGTCACAGAGAGCTAATTATGCTTCTCTTAAATCCAGATGGGGTTTTCCCAATACTTTCAGTAACTTTAACGTGGATTGCAACATACAGAGAAACAATACTCATCAAGTTATAAGGCTTGGTCCACGGTAGGAAAAAAAGAGCACCAACCAGACAGGGCGATTGCTTAATTACTGGCCTGATTTTGTTTGCAGCACCACAGAAAGGAACTTGTAAGAAACTTACAACTGCAAAGTTTCCCCAAACACAACTAGCCAATGTTTGTCATTTAATCTCCTGCTTTTGTGTCTTTCATCTTCCTTATTGTCACCATATGGGAAAATAAGAGCTCTTCTGTTGTCAGCAAAGCATCACAAAAACAGCTCCACATTCAGACAATAAGAGTATCTTGTGTGTTGAGAGAGACCGGAGGTAGGACAAGGGGAGGAAAAACAGCACACTAATCGCCACCGCTGTGGGGATTAAAAGTGGGTAAGACGCGCACACATACAGACACAGCCCCCTGCTCAGCTACACCTGCCACAGTTCAATGGTAAGCTGATATCCTGCAGAAATATGCGTGTGTGCTACAGGATGTGTGCGCATCTATGATTCAGTGCATTTCCGGTTCAGATTTCATTTCCCTATGTGTATATGTGATGGAAGGGTGGGAGGATGGGGGCTGCAGAGCTGTTGTGATCCTACATCTTTGCACAAACTCTGTTTTGATAGTGAGAACAAGTTTTGCAAAGACAACAGGACATGGAATGAGATGTTCAGAAATGTCGAGGAGGAGAATATAGTGAAGCCTTGGACTGCTGATTCAGCAAAAGCTATCAAGTTGGTGAGTTTTGGGAGTAGACCAGGCAACAGGAAGAGGATGACAAAGCGTAAGGGAAGACATGCATTGCTATTACTTAACCCTTCAAATAGGCAGAAATTATGTTGGTTTCTGAAGCTAGAATAAATAGTAGCGATCTTACTATTCATCTTAATCTTGTTTCTGAAATGAGCAAATGGTTGAAGGATGTGTTTTACTTAATTAATTAAACCAATGATCATGCTGCTGTTGGCAAGAGTAATGGGAAAGAAGAGCCTAACTTTTACTTCAAACTTTCCACATATACCTGTTAAAATATATATTTTTAAAAACAAACCCATAGCACATTCCTGCCCATCATTAAAATCAATGCAGAAGCCTTATTGAGCTTTGTTATTTTATAAATTAGCAGTAGAGATACTGTAAAGGTTATATCCCATAATAATTTGTCCTCCTGTCTTAAATTTCCTCTCTTCATTTCTTTCCATTGCCTTTCAGCAAGCAAACATTGCATTAATCTAGCAGGAACTAAATTTTACAACATGTCTGAAAGTGGTAGCCTTCTTTGATTCTTTGCGTTATGCCTTCATGCATGCATACCATAGACTGGGAAGACAAATAAAATAAAATAAAAAAAAAAATCAACAGTTTACTAGAGCATGATTAAAAGAAAAGTTGAAGACAAGGTGAAAGTCATTCAATATGGCCAACAGTGCTGCTTCACGAGTGGTTAGCATCACTTCAGGCACTGCAGGAAATGGATGATGAGAGGAAGAATAGAGGCAGATGTCAAGCTGAGTGAAAGTGATTTATGTATGGGAAATAAAGAGATTGCTAATGCTACTGGGCTGACCTTTCACAAAAAATGAATTAACTATAATCTCTATTAGTCAATTTTCATATCCTTAATAATTAATAGAATTCTATTCTACATCAGTAACTTTACTAGTTCCCATCTGTGTAATCCTGATTTTTTGGGGGCGGTCTTTGTTTTTGGAGTTCAGGGTACTAATTAAATCAAACTGATAAAGCTTACAATTAAAATAAGTTATATATATTCACATCTTAATCTAAATGAGTGATCTTTGCAAGAGGATTGAAGTGTTTGACAAGCATTTTAAACATCCATTTCTTGCTTTAATATTCATGCATATCAAAATTTCTCAGCTAAGCATCATTCAATATATAACTGCAGCAGGCAGTGCACTATGTACACCAGCCGTTAGTGATGGTTAAAAGAAGTGGACTTGATGCAAGGATAGAGTGAAAAAACTACACGCAATTAGGAAGAAATAAGTTGATATTTTGTACATCTGACAGAATGATTCATAACAGCAGCTAAAAAGTCAATTTGCTGCAGTGAACCTCAAACAGGGCAGTATTAAGTCAGACCAGCTGTATGACATCTTTATCTGGACCATAACAGAGAAAAACCTTGCAGCCGCACAGTGCTCATCATATTGTGATTTAAAATTACACTTGAGTGCATTTAGAGTTACATGATTTTCACTTTCTTGCATGATTTGGTTTATAGCTTATTAGTTGTATGCTTTGGATTCTGCTTGTGATGAACTGACAGCTTTTTCTTTCAGTTCATGAGTAACAAATATTTTAATTAAAAAGAAAATAGCCTTTCCAGACCACCTTAATCCACATATTTGGAGAAAAAACCAAATTAAATCAGTTAATGTTTACACCAGGAGGGGTTAAGTAGGTCAGAACTTGCATCGTTCACTTTCATTTTGCTGCACCTGTTTGTTTAGGTGGAATGACATGCACACAAACACACATTTGAAAAGCAGCTTTATGCTGAGCATCTCTTTTCCTGGTTAATATCTCCCATTAGTTGCATTGCAGTTGTGCTTATAAATGTGTGTACATCTGGTAAAAGCCCACTGCACCCTGACAATTAGCATTTTAGAGGTCAAATCCATTACGTACAAAGAATGCTGCAGGGTGTTTATGTGCATGCAAGAACATGTGTGTGTGTGTTTGCTTTTCTAACCCCTCCTATTACACAGTGTTCCAAAGATTCACACCTGTGTGCAACCATGATGCTTGATCCCTTGTTAAAGATACCCCTACTGCATCAGATATGCACACATACCATACACAAATATGAAATCCATTCATACACACGTGCACTGTAAACCACAGATAAAGACCATCCCCCTGAGGCTATCCTACTAGCTGTTATGGAAAACATTTTTTACAGTGACATGAGACTTCACTCAGTAATTAGGTGGTTAGCTAGTGGCTAAAAGGATTTACATCTTCTCAGAGGATTGCTTGCATTGCTAATTATCAAACTAGGTATAATAATAATGAAGTGTTAAAAAAAAAAAAAAAAAAAGAAAATCTAATTTTGTAGCCATAAGCTGTTGTGTCAGGAAAAGAAAGTATTTTTACATGCCGTTATGTCCCAACTTCCAACTTTCTATAATGCAAAGAAGTTGGAGGTAAACATGGTCTGATCTAATTTGTTTTTTTTATAATGTACCACTTATCAAGGACGTTCAATCATGCCATATATAAAACAAGTTCACTAATAAAGTAAAAAATAAGAGCAAAAGTCATATTTGACTTCTGTGATTGTAATATTTATGCATTCCCCCTGGCATGAATAAAGTATATCATTTTAAAGCTGCATTTTCAATAATTCCAGATTATTCTAGTTTACAACCCACCAATTGACTTCATGGGACGTAACACATATGCACACACAGACAGACAGAAGGTAGATACTATAAATAAGTGGCTGAACCAGGACAATAGAAGTGGGGAATGGAAGCAGGCCGGTATCCACAGGGAAAGAGATCACTGGCCCCGTTTTAACTAGAATACTGCTGGGATTGTCAGTGGGAATTACCTGTGGGAATAACAAATGGGAAGACCGCTCTCTCTTTGAGAAAATCTGAGACCTACGAATATCAGACGAGGTGCATTTCCACTCTAGAAACAGATCTGACACCTGCTCAGCATAATAACTTTTCACTCTCATTTGAGTAACCTTTGATTGAATTGTGCTTCAATGACAGGACAGAAATATGAGAAGGTCAAAACTGACAGACACCAGTTGGCAGTATTAGTCTCCATCACCTGTCTTCCACAGGAGCTCCACTCATAATATCGGGTAAGTATTAAGGTAATTTCTTTAACATTGTACACCTTTTGCCAAAATAAATAAATAAATACATAAATAGATAAATAAATAAATTTTCTTTAAGATATTATTTAGGGCATTTCTGCTCAAAAAACAAAAACAAAAAAAAACAAACAAAAAAAAAAAAAAAAAAAACTTACCTTACAGTTGGACAATTCGGTCACTATACTGCCCCTACTGGTGCACTTAGTGTTATTTTCTGAGGACGTGCACAATGTTTCATGATACCACACGTACAAAATTGCACTGAAATCCAGGTTGATATTCACCAGGATTTTGGTACAATTAAATCCTTCAACTGCAAATTTTAATACAATCAGCTTTAAATATTAAATATTTAAATATTATTATGACTTGGGCTGGTCAGAGATTCCTGAGGTTCAAACTACACCTAAGTCATCACAAATGACTTTGTACTTATCTTGATTTTTTTTTCTTTTTTCCTTATAACAAAGCTTGTACTCTAATATTTAATCATGGTTATTTAATGCCCTGACTTTTTGAGCACAGCAGCTCATGAGGTTTCATATGGATGTCCATGTTTAGTCTCCACTTGCAGTTTTTTTTTTTTTTTATTTTGGTCTATAATTTATTGCACCAGCCTTTAAACATGTTCATCTCTGAAGTAATAATTTACATAAAAAGGCTGACAGAAGAAAAAAATATTGGATAGTAGGAGACAAGCAGGGGAATAGATGGGATTTTGAGTGAGGAATGTAGTAAGGGAAGGATGGACTTCATTAACTGCAATAGAAAACACACCTGTTGTCCCACTCTTTCCATCTCCCTGTGTGCTTGTGTGTGAGACTGTGTGTGTTATGACAGATGTTGTACCATGCTGCTTCACAGCAGAGGGGAGGCTTAAAGTTCATTAGGAAGACCTCTTGACATTCAGCCTCTGATAAAAGACACTTCTAAAACATTGGGGACTGCTGGTTGAATAATAAATATAAACCCAACACCAGTGTTCATGACCTATTTGGGTGAGTCAGTTAAAAGACACCTTGAAACAAAACGATGAGGATGCATCCGTCACAGCGGTTTAAAAGGAGCTTGAAAACACTAAATCTCCACTTTATTTTAGGACTTACATCAACCGAGTAGCATTACCTGAGGAAGAAAGTTCAAAGCCAGAGAACACTCAAGACTTCGTTCACAAATTCATCTTGAAACAAGTTAAACTGACCCAAGGGACATAGAGCCACAGAGCTACTGTGTGTATTTAATGTTAGCCCATGAACTCTATTGTACTTAATGGAAGTTGGGAGTCTAATTCATTATAAAACCACTTGAGACACCAAACAGGACCTTCTGACTGTGCATTAAAGAGGCCAAAGTCAGTGCAGACATGAGCAGTGTGCCCCGATATGTCCGGGATATGAGCTCATTAAAAGGCAAGTTACATTTACTCCTGCTGTCAGGACAGATACAAGTTCATCCTGCCTCCCCAAATACAAATGAATTATACAGACGCTATGTAAAGTCTCATGATTGTAGGAACCTCCTTTCTTCACATTTGACTGAAGAGTAAATCTGCTCTATTAAGCTGACTGAACATTTGAACCTAATAATCATTTCTGTATTCGTAGTGGTAAACCCTCAGCTTTCCCTTTAGTCACGGGTGTCTATTGTCCGTCCTCGATGGCCACTGTCCTGCAGATTTTCACTGTGTCCCTGCTTCAACAAGCCTGGCTGAAATTAAATGGATCCAACAGCCTATGAAATTCTGCACAATGACTTATTAATTTCAGGTATGTTGGAATAAGGAAACATCAAAAACCTGCAGGATTGTGGCCCTTGAGGACCAGAGCTGGATACACCTGTATAGTGGAGTCATTGATAGAACTCTAAATAAAACAAAAAGACAAAGGGTTAATAAATAAATAATAATAATGATAAAAAAAAGAAAAATAAAGATTGATGTGGTTCTGGGTTCTCATATTTCAGAAAAAAAGTAAAAATAACCACAGGACAAAAATCCCAACCATATATTCAGATTACACGTTAGAACCTTCATTAATACAAGACACTAAACATGAAAACCACAGCTTCACTAAAAAAGTAGAACATCCTGGTGCATCAGCTCTAAAAACATTTTTCTTTTCAATACATTTATTCAGAACAATCTGCTGTTTCAGAAGTGCACACTACAATACTGCAGCCTGCTACTATATCTGCTAAGAATCTACAAAAAAGAGAAAAAAAATTGAACTTCCCGTTTCTAAAAACATAATTTACAGAGTAGCTGAGAGTATTTTGGCAGCGTATTTGAATTAGCTTTAGTCTCCAAGGAGTCTACTCAAAATTAGGAAATTCGAGTCTCAGTTACTGCCTTTTGTGGTCTCTACAGGGTACTCAATCATCTGCCCTGACATCTCCAGAGTCTGACAAGAAGAACCTCCTATCACAAAACAACCTGCTATCCTCATAAAAAGAATAATCCCATGATGTTTCACATTAGACTATAAAACACCTGTTCTTGTCTCTACTCCGCTTAGTTTAGAACAGCTGAGCTGCCTAAAGAGGCTCTTAAAAAGCAGAAGGTTCAGCTCTCTGTGATAGATCAAGTTAAGTCTTCTGAAGTTTCCAGAAGGAAAGTAAAAAAAACTGCAGAATGTCCATCTCTAAAGACTGAACCTTTATGTTGAAGCATCTGACTTTCCACCATGTCATCAACATATTAGACTTCCTACTGTCTACATGGAATCCATCAAGCATAAGTACCCCTTGTCATTTCCATATAATTAGTGGATACAAGAACCACCTGCTGTTTCCAGTATGCCAAATGAATATTTGAGCCTCGTGTAGAGTTGACAGAGCAGGACAAATCCCTGCTGTTCCTACACAGTCTAAAGTTTTTCTATGGAACTTCTGAAATGGATGATGCTGCCGTCGTATCCAGAGTCAAGAACACAGCTGGACTTCCTGTGGTGTCCTCAGCTTCTAAACAACTGAAAGTATTGCTGTCTTCATGGAGGCTAATCATAAACAGAACATTATGCTGTTATAAGAAGATGCTACTGGTTTCTCCCAATCTAACAAAACAAGACAATCCACAACGTGAACATTAAGTCATGTTCAGAATTTTATGACCACCAAACAACTAACCACAGCTTTCTTTGTAGTATTTTGACTGAATAGTTTCATCTTCATTTACAAGTATGACAAGCCATCTCTGTTTGGTTCTTCTGGGTAAGAACTTTGGTTCCTCTGTTCTCTGATAAGTGAACACCACACCAGGCACATTATGCTCAATCTGACAATCACTAGAGATCCGTGCAGAAAATGCTGCAGTCCATCATTGATTTCCACTTTAGATCCACTTCATATCTCCAGGAGATTTAAAGAGTGGGACAAGGAGCTTGACACCAGGGATGAGTGGAGAGTTGACATATTTTACATGATTTGATTGTAGCAGAAGGTACGGTAGAGGCTGCTTTGGGTATGAAAGGCATTTACTTCTACACTGTTACATTACATTAAAGCATCTTGGCAACATGCATGTTATTGTAAAGTGATGTGCTATTGATTGAAAGTTAGCTAGAAGTGAACAGGACAGTTCTATTTTGGGATTTAATTTGTGTCCCATGCTAAATGTGTTGCACCCATTTCACCACCCAGCCAAAACGTTTGAGGACACGTTGGATACAAGGATTTTAGTTTGGATAAGGACTGACTGGCCTTAATGTTTATTGAAAAACACTTCAAATCTTATGGATTCACAAACCCTATTTTGATTTGGCTTTCAACCAAGTAGATTAATGCTATTAGAGGAAAAAAAAAAAGAACCAAGGGGGAGCCAGTGTGTGCGTGTGGACACAGACTAATGTGAAGCACTGCGCTGGGCCAGCTGCTGTCTCCGATAACCAATGATTGAGGAGAGGCCAAATCGATAACACACAAGCCCTTTTTTGCTCTTGCTCTCTTCACACTAAACTCTGTACATAGTAAAACAGCCATGCACACACATGTATACACGGACACATTGACCCCTGCAACTTTGTCCTTTTTTGAATGCTTGGGAATGGAAACATTCCTGTAATAGTCCCTAGAGAGAGGGAAAACAGGATGGAAAAGGAGATGGAAAGGGGAGTGGGGTGGCAATGTTTAGTGGTCTAACACAGTCCAAGTCATAGGATTTACAGTACAGTATGAAGACATCTGACCACCACCTCCTTGATGCACACCAAGAATGATCTCATTTCTATTCCGTTTCTCGTCATTTGATCCAGTTGTTTTGTTTTTTTTTTTGTTTGTTTTATGTTCCTTTTCATGTCAGCACTAGTCTTAAAATAGAGTTGGTATGATGGAAACTACTTGCATGCACACTGCAAAACACACATGCACACACAGCAGTGAAGCCTTTGTTCTCTGTGGCAAGTTAAAGCAATGGTCATAGGTCTTACTAATTAAATATCTGCATGAGCTTGTGGTGTAAGGCTGTATGGGTGAAAGGTGTTTTATGAGCATCTTTTTGTCAGTGAAGATATTGAAAGAAAAGAAAGGTGTAAGTCTCTTTCTGTTAAGGGAGACATCAATCTCCACCAGATGCTAATGGAAACACAAAGGGGTTTGATTGAATGCATGGATAAGTAAAAGGAGGACGAGAAAGAAATAAAAGAGGGAGCAGAGGGAAAAAGCATGGAAAATGGGGAGGAAGGGTGGCGTTTTAGTGTTGAGGTAAAATCTAGAAGAGGGACAACAGCAGCAAAACACGGCTTTTATGGGAAAATCTACGAAATTTCCATCAATTGGGCTTGATTAGACTTTAATTAGCCTCATTTCATATTTAGTGCTGCCACATTTATGCATAACACTGTAAGAGTTTTACATCATAAACATGCACATGTGTTTCGTACATGCCCAGGACAAAGTGAATCAGATGGTTAGATATTGTCCCTGCTAAAACACACCTGACTCAAATGAAATGGCTCCAACAGCCTATGAAGTTGTGTACAACAAATCAACCTGAGTCAGGCATGTTAGAACAGGGAAACATCGAAAACCTGCATGACTTTAAGGACCAGAGATGCAAAGTAACTGATGGAAAACATTTTTATCTCAACCAATATCTCAAAATGCCATTATTAATCAGAGTGTCTATAAACTATGTGACTCAGTTCTGATCATTTATTTATTGGTTTATTTTATCTTTCATTATGTGCTCCAAATTTGATGATGTATTGTGTGCACTGACGGTCACTCTGATAATCACCTGCCATGACTGAACTGACAGTGAAGGAGATGCATTAAGTCCCGCAGGGACTGGACTGTAGCTTCTTTTGGATCAGAGCAACGAACTGTGAGAGGTTCAATGTCCCGTCTCACATCAGCAGTTATTGCTGACCTCTTTCTCTGCCTCGCTATTTCCTCAGTCCTTCAGCGGTCAGGGGATTCTATTGATCCATTATCAATTTTCACGAACATAGGGGGGGGGGGGGGGGGGGGGGTGCTTATCTAAACACTACTAACACAAATCCACACAATGTAGTTCCCTAAAGCAATACATGTTTTACAACTTAATGCAGGAATACTCACACACCCAATCGGTAATGTCATTTAAATTTTCCAAAGATGCACAAGAAGCCAAGTCAAACAGAACTGACTAGGAGAAATTATTTCAGACCCCAGTAATCACAGCTTTAATTACATCTTCTGCTACCACTCTCTTCCACGCTTCCTTTATCCCCCTCTCTTTAGACCAGTCTCCTCTTGGCTTCAGTTTATGACCAGACGTTTGTCACTTTGCCATCGTCCTTATGGCTTCCTCTCTCGTTCTCAGTGTGGAGCAATGGAAACAGGATTTTTCTGTTCCATCATTCTTTCCACTTTTTTTTTTTTTATTCACTCACCAAACCTCTTATTCTTGTTCGCCTTCTCTCAGTCCTCACCAATTTCAGCATAACTAAAAAGCATGTTTGTGTGCAGTGCTTTGTATGCAGACATATGGCCACTTACAACATGTAGCTATAAATGGCACAATGGGGAAAGAGTGTGTTACTTTTTGTGTCCACTGTGTTTTCAGTCTAAGTGCATGACGTGCAAGTGCATGATTGTGCATAATCTCTTGAACAAAGCTCAATAATTTACACGATGCAGACCTTAAATGCAGTTTAGCCACGCAAACAGATGCACCGGGTGGGGGGGTGAACTCCAAAAATAAGGTATGTGTTTGACTTTGGTGCTATATTCCTTTTTTTTTTTTTTTTTAGCAAAAAAGAGAAAAAAATGCACAAGGACAGGTTTTTCCTCCTACATTTCTTGGTCTACACTGAAGAGTGACAGCGGTACACTCTGCTTACTGCTCTGCTGTGAATGAACAAATTTCATTGCTTTTGTGAAGTCTGACTGCTGCGTAACTGTTTATCAAGAATAGAGAAGATTTGTTGGTTGATGTTAGCCCTTTTATTCCCCTGGTGTTTCAGCTTTTCATTTTGCTATACTGCATTCTCAAATCTGTTGGCCTAGCTTTGGGCCATCAGGTTTCTTGCTTACTACTTTCTGAGCCAATAAGGTTTGTAGACTCCAAGAAGTCCTGTCAGATTCTTTTTTTAAGTTCATGTCACTGGTCCAGAAACGATACATTGGAGTCTAATTGGCAAACAAAATCATTTTAAATCATCACTTGTACACTGATCAATACTGTTCCAAGTTAAAAAAAAAGTACAAGGTGAAAGAATCACATCTAGTATTAAAGATGGGCATAGTAATTACTTCCAATGCCAAGCACAGTTTTAAGTCTGGCTGCCAGTTGCCCGTACTGCAGTTTAAAACTCAATGGGTTCTCACTTTACACACAGTTATATGTCTATTCAGAGACATGGCAGTAAATATTGTGCATCCATGGTAAGTAGATAGAAATGGCTCCTTCTAAGAAAAGAAAAAAAAAATAGGAAAAAGGTTTAAATATTAAAGACTGTCTTTTTGATTTTGTTATGCGCTATACCTTTAAATTTACCTAACCATACTAATATGTTTGACTTTAAAAACTAGTTGAGTTCTTTTTTCGGCTATATACCAGCAATATGAAGTATCAAAAACGGAAAACTTTGTGAAAGAAAGGATAAGACTGGCAGTATAGTTTAAGTGCATGCTTGTATGTGGGCAGGTCATAAAAAGTTTGGTTTTATTTTAAGTAGGAGAAAATGTGTGTAATGGAGGACTTTAAGGTCATGAGGGGACAGACATGCTTACAGAATCAAGACTTTCATCTTTTCTCTAAAAAGGTGCCAATGTATAAACCCAGATAGACTTTCAAGCAGCAGGGGATGTAACACACTGAGATCTGTGTCCAAACAGCAGGACATGGCTTGTGTCTGTGTGTCCCTGTTTGTTCTCTGTGTGACATGCAGACAGAAGGGCAACTGTAGGCCAATCTGTGTGTGTGTGTGTGTGTGTTTTCACATTGGTGTGTAAACCATTTACTGCCCTACATCACCTGCTGCCTGGCTCTCACATGCTGTTTAGCTTGTTAGCATATCTGAGCAGTTATAAACAGAATAAGAGAGACAGATTGAGCCATACTTGTAAAATGGGTTGCATCTGATAGCGCAATTGATCAAATATTATTGGAGAAAACAACTGACAATAAAAACTTCAGAGTGAGAGGAAAGACCTTGCATAGAACATAAACATGCAGTTCAAAGAAATATATTTGCATGGCATATTGGCTTAGACATCCTCTTTAAGCACTAAAATTAGTATGAACCTATTTTCCATTTCCATTTTCCATTGCTGGATACTGTCAGCAGGCGTTCCAGAAGACTGTGTCCTTGACCACTTATTCCTTCCTCCACTTCATTCACTTCTTTTAATACCATCTCAGTTGTTTCAGCCTTTGTTGATGCAGTGGTAAGTATTGTCATCTACTCCTACATGCTCACCAAGTGGTGCCAAAAAATTCTAACTGCCTCAGGCTGGTTGCTTTTTAATCAAATTTCAGTAACATTCTCAGGCAGAACATAAAAACATGAACATGTTAAAGGCTCCCACAAACCACCTACACTTATCTGTGGGGGACAGCAGTCCAGCTGACAAATGAATGTCTGATGTAAATAAGACTTCCAAGGGTGGAATACAAAAAGTAGAATCTTGGATTTCATTTTTTTCTGTCAATTCAGTTTGAATTTGACAAGCATCTTCTGCTTTTCACCATGAGCTGCATCCAAGTCTTTCAATGTGCCGTTAGATCATGATTAATGTAAGCATGCATGGCAGTGACTGAGAAGAGGTTTAGAGCAAACCACACAGCTGGATCCCATTTCAGTAAATCCTAATTCTCAACCATGCAAGACGAGACCCAATTCCATTTTACCACTTGCAACTACCACTTAGCCCCAAACCATGGATAGAGGTGGAGGGCTAATTGATAGAGCTACATGACCTTACAAATTGTGATCTTTCAGAGGAAGGCGGGAAATGAAGCATCAACACAAAATTCTGACATTATACATGCAAAACAATATGGATTAATTTAAACTCATTCACTGTCCAACTAGGTTCAATATTGCATTTGCTGGCAGTTTAAAGTGTAGATTTAACACTAACCTATGAATGAGTTCAGTTGCATTATTAGTGGTCAAACACTCCTAATGACAGCTGCTGTAATGGAGCATATGCTGTGCATGCTTAATAATAATGTAGAAGATAGATAAGATATTAATGTAGATCACATGAAAAAGAGTTTAGTGATGAAAGACTGAAACTATCCTTGAGAGAAAGTTAAAAACGAGGGTAAAAGAGGGACAGAGGAGGATGTATGATGAGAGAAGAAAAAGAAAAGAGAGCCGGAGGCCTTTGTCGCTCCCCCTTCTCTCATCCTTCACAGCATCATGGGAGTCGATGTGCTACATTAGAAACAGGATCAGCTGATATCCCACATTCAGAGCTTGTCTGACTAAATGCTGCAGTTCTGCCGTGTATTTCGGATAGCAATCATATTACAAATTGAAGTTTTGCCAAATACAATTAGAAAAAAATTATAGCTCCCTATTCCTATTAAAAGGTTTTCAAAATAAATAAACCACATTTTCACTTCCCTGAGGTAAAAGCGTGCTTAGTCACTCTCCTTAAAATTTAGCAGTTCTCTGCAGACAAAAAGTCCACAAGGTCCACATACACCCCATTTTTTAATAAAAAACAAACATTGTGTTACATTGTGATACTGAATTATTAATTTGTTCAACTACTACTATTTTTTAAGTTTGCCATCATGTATTATATGCAAGGATTATTGACAAAAGCAAATGGTTTTATTTAAATTACACATTCAGCTACACTACAGCTTCAGCTACGATTTCTGCACCTTTAGACACCTTGTGTTTTGGTATGAACTGATGTTGCCATTAGTTTTTTGTAAAAATATATTCACAAGTATGTGTGGCACAGCAATTATTAAAGTGCTAAAAAGGTTTTTCTAATAGCTAAATGTCTACGTCAGTATTGCACAGGATGCATTACTTCAGCCAGGGCTGCTGCTTGCCATTTGGGTGCCATAAGCAACATCTGAGCACCTTTGTCAAGTTTAAACGCAAAATTAATAGCTAAATAATGAGTTGAGGAGTGTGAGTTTAACTCTTTGGTCATCATAAAAAGCAATGACTGTATAAAGTTGCAACTTAAATTTTGGTAAATATACAACCATGCCTGCTTTAAAAGTATAAAACATGATCAAAATTTAAATCCAGGGAGCATTTTAAAGAATCTCTCCCTCACACACACACACACACACACACACACACACGTAACGTATAGTGTAGAACAGAGTAGGGGGTGCCAAGAAACATGATAGGAAATATGCGAACAAACCCACCCCAGAGGAACAACCACAGCAATTGCTACGTTAGTTTTGTATTGTTTATATTGGTCCACATAGTTCAAATTGTAACAGACTCTGACATATAACATGTAACTGTCATGTTAAGTTTCTTACCATGCTAACAAAATCAATTCAGCTGAGATAAAAAAAAAAAAAAAAACATTCCGTTACTGTTGTGATATTTACAGTGTCACTGAGCATGTCAGAAGCTCAGTCAATGCATTGAACAATGACATTTAATTTAAAATCTGATTGGCTGATGTTAAGGGGGGGGGGGGGGGGGGGCGCGGTTCTCTGGTTTTCTGTGTGTGGTAGAAGGATGGAGTAAGTTGATGGAGTGAGTCGATACAGGCTGATGTTACAGGTGGTAACGGGAAATAGCGGCGCTTGTTTGTTGACCCAAAGCACTCCGTCTCTTTCTGTTAATAAATTGTCAACACTGGATCCCACTTTGCTGTTCAGACGGCTGTAAAATTAGTAACTTTAGATATGCTGTAATTATGATTAATGAGCCCTTCCTCCCGAACTTGGTGCCATAAGTGCAGTATGTGG
This sequence comes from Melanotaenia boesemani, assembly GCF_017639745.1. Lineage (NCBI taxonomy): Eukaryota > Metazoa > Chordata > Actinopteri > Atheriniformes > Melanotaeniidae > Melanotaenia > Melanotaenia boesemani. The sequence continues at coordinate 25,065,786 of NC_055697.1, read as the reverse complement.
TGTGGGTGGGCGGCACTAACTGCAGCCATTTGCTGTGTCACAGTCACACCCATCCAGGGATGTTCTCCCTCTGTCACAATTTAAACTTTTGAAGTCTTTCAAACTTGACTCATCTGTTCTGTCAAGCCCCGTTGATTAACCTGCATGTGTCAAACTGCAACCATTTGTTTCAGGGTCAAATGATAACATTTTTGTGTCTGTGTGCACAAAGACGACCAAGATGCCACATGAAGTAAGAGGCATGCATGAGAGCATTTCTGACTGTCAGTATGTGAAATCATGAAATCGTTGTGCACACCCACACTCAGGACCTTTCCTCACTGACAGTCCGCTCGTCCAATCATGGCTCACTGGGGTGATGCTTGTCACCACGGAGACAGGCAGCAGGGCCACCAGGGCTATGTGAGATAGCTCAGTCCTCTAACATATAGACAACCTGCCACTGCTGATAGATGAGAGTGGATTTATTTTCCTCTCCCAGTCTGAATCCGTCTTCATTTTATTCAACATGTTTTCCGTTTCACTTCTGAGTGTTGCTCCTCTAGCAGCTTCCTTGCCCATTTAGGGATTTACATTAGCATAAAAGTCACGGGCATCATAGATATTTACTGGCTAAATATACAAGTTTGTTTTGTCACACTATGCTCCTTTCACTCTCAATGCAGTAACCGAGTTTTCTCATGGTTATGTAACAGATTTGGTGGCCCTCTCTTTTCACCCAAAGAGTTGCAAATGCAAAAGAATTCCAGTAGCCTTTCCATGGAAAGTTTGGTCTGAAATTTTTGCCATTATCGACCCTGACAAAAAGTATCACCAGTCACATGGGCCATTTATTATTAGTAAACTCACCAAAACCCTTTTGCACTTAATCAGTTTAGGTGCCCCCAGCTAACCACTGAGCTTCAAGGCTGCATCAGTTACCATTTAGCTTATAAAAGAACTTTAAATACTCTAAACCTTAAAAGACAGCCCCACCATCTCCGCCATAGATGGGGAACACAGGAGGGAAAATGAGGAATGAACAAAAATATTATGAACAGAAACTTTAATGGAAGGTAATTAGCTTAAAATGCTCTGTCATTTGACAAACTGTTCCTAAAGCCTTTCTTCATTTTTCTTGTATCTCATTAACAAGGATTTTAGATTTGAGAATTAAGAAAATCTGGAGAACTGTAGTGAAGCACCTTCAGGTTTACAAATATTGATGCCGTACAATCGTCACCTGACTCAGAAAATGCAAACATTTCCAGTCTTACAGGGACTGGTGGTACACAATATGTCATGTATGCCCATGTAAGGTGAATTTGCTTCTGTAAATGCTTCTGAATAGTAGGAAAGTTTAATTCTCAGGAGATCAATTTTGAAGATTGTCCTCGAGGGAAAAAGTTTTCCATTGAAAAGTTGGTCGACCCCCCACACACACAAATTTCTCTCAGAAAGTAACAAAACAAGGTGATCTGCTTTGGAATATGTGATCAGAAGCTCCCCGTGGAACCATTTCAAGAATTATCATTCAATGAACATACCAACTGATTCTCCAAAAAAAAGCCATATTCTTCTGCTAGATCACCTGATTTTAAACTTCTACTGGAAAGGGGGGGGGGGGGGGGGGGGGGGGCTGAAGATATAGATTTAAGATCACACATGACAAAACTGTCCAAATGATAAACTATGAGGCTTAAACCTGAGTTGTATTCCTATGGCAACCCCTAAGTAGTAACTAATAACCCATCAATGATGAAAACATGAATGTAGAGCTCACATACATACATGCACCAGATCCCGCTACTGAATTTCTACTATCAACACTGCAAGGGAATTCCCAGCTGGAATTCCCAAATTACATTCTTATTCCTGGGAACGCAGGAGAAGCATAGAGGTCATGTCTCACAGGACCTAAACTGACATGAAGAGTATGTTTAATTTATCTGCCGTATTAGTACAGACACAATATACATATACACACTCCGAGTCTTTGGCTGTCCCAGTCATTTTATATCAGCTCTGCGTTTAAGCTGTTAATCTGGTTTAAGAGGTTTCAAAATTTGACAAATGTGATGTTTTATGTTACTTTTTAAATTTAGGGTATTCAAAAGGCACCTTAACATTTAAAAAAAAAAAGATTTTTTATAAATAATGACAATCTGATGGGGTAAGTTTTTAGAATATATTTTTATATATTTTTAGAATATAACCTGGACAGGAGTTTTGCAGTTTTGTGTGGGAGAGAGCAGGATTGAGAAAGGGAGTGAGAGAGATATTAGGGATGCCCAAGTTCAGTGTTCAAGATCTACTATCCAGCAACGTTTAGATACCTCCTTTCTACATCACACCTGAATCAAATGAATGGCTCATTACCAGGCATCTGCAAAGGTGGATGAGGTTTGTCAGCCATTTAATTCAAGGTGTTGGAGAAGGGATGCATCTAAACATTGCAGGATAATAGATCTTGAAAACTGGCCTTGGGCACCCCTGCTAGAGCATGGGTCACCAGCCCTGGTCTTCAAGGGCTACTGTACAGCAAGTATTAGACATTGCCCTGCTGCCACAAACCTGATTTAAATGAAAAGGTTCAACAGCTCGTCAAGTTCTCCACAAGCCTGTTAATGAGGGACTGATTTCAGTCAGGTGTGCTGCATCAGGGAAATATCTAAGGGGGGTTCCACTGCTTTCCTGCAGACATTACAAATAAGGAAAATTCAGACAAAGAAAAATAAAATGAAAGTTACACAGGGAAGTAAATAAGTATTAACGCAAAGTTATATTAAAACAGTTCAAAATGACAAAACAAATTTGTCACATTTTTTAAGTTTCTGGATGGAAAATTTATTTTTAAATATCTTTGGTATAATTTATTGCCATATTAGCTTGTTTAACCATTTTTACATTTCTATATTTTTTTAGGATCCTCCATAGGTTACTTTAGCTGTTGTTGCTTGGATTAGAGATTGGAAACAGTTCTACCATAAAAGGGCTATAAAACTAAGGTTCTTCATCTTAAAAAGTGTTGGAACTGAATACAGTGGGTCACCCCCAAAATACCACGTTCGTATGCGCAAGGTTTTCAAAGCTAGTAACAAGAGGTGCGTCACCACGGAAAATGTTGGGATGGCTTTTCAAATTAAATCCATTTTATTGTGCATTTTAACGTCTCACCGTGATATTTAGACCTTAACCGTGTGCTTTTCCTGGTCTAACCTCAATGACCTGCTTTAAAGACTTAAAGCTGCAGGCTCCAGTATTCAAGAAAAGGAAGTCCATTTAAAAACCAGAAGTACATATTAAAACAAAAGGGTCTTTGGTGTCTATCACATTCCAGCACTCTGACCTGTAAGAAATCCATGTTACTGGTTCATAACCGAGCATTGTTGGATGACATTTTCCTGTTATTTATCAGTTGTTTCCCTTCCTGTCAACTGGCAATGTGTGTCTGTAGAGCAGTTCCCTGTGCATTGGAAGCAAGCAACAATGAGCATGTTTACATGAGTTTTAATACCCCTGTAATTCAGAATTAAAATGAAATCCTCTTTAAAATGACCTCATAAACACCTAATTCTGAATGAAAATGGCCATTAAATCCATGACTGGTTTATTCTGATTTTAAATCTGAATTGAATTAATTCCTCGATCATGTAAACGTTCATTCCACTTTAAGTTAGTGGCGGTTGTTCTGCGCATGCTTGTTCCCTTGTCCCGTCGTGATGCTGGTACGGTACTCTATCTCCGTTTTCCTCCTCAGCTGCCGGAAGTGAAGTAGTATACTAGTGTCAAGTTGCTGCCTCAAAACTAGAATCAAAATCAAATGGAAAATGGTTATTATGTGGTCTTATATGTTGTAGCCGAAAAGAAAAGAAGCAGGAACTGGAGTTGGTTTTCTTGCAGTACTCGTAAATGTGTCACGGCCACCCCATGTCTAATGAGAACCCTTCCCAACCCCCAGATCTTAGGCAGAATTGAATAAAGGCGATAAAATGTTTTCCACGTAAACCTCAATTTGGAATTACCATTTCTATGTAAACGCAAAGGAGAATACTTTAAATCCGAATTATTTCATTCGGAAAAATTAATTCCAAATTAAACATGCAACAGTGGTATGTGTTGAGAATATGTTTGTTGAATTAAATTCTACAGCAGATTATTTGAAGTGAGCATCCCTCCTGATTCAGGGCCAAATCTTTTGCTGGTTTTAATCAAAATATAGGATGGATAGGATCTCTGCTTACACAAGAAATTAGTATTTCTATTCCTAATGATACAGCTCTCTATGATGATATGATGCCCTGCATAATATAGAAAAAGGTCCTTGAGGTAAATACCGTCTTTAACTTCACAGGTATAACTATGCTATACATTTAATGACATGCAGTTATGAGAACATAAAAGCTGAGGTTTCACAGTTTTGTGGTAATTACAGATGTTGCCTTGCAACAAAAAGAATTCAAGTTCAAATCTCAGTTGTTGCTCTTCTGGAGATTGCATGCCCTCCTTTTCCTCTAATGGGCTTACCTCACTCCCACAGCTGGAAACATGTGCATCACGCCATTTTAAATGCACTCAAGATGATCTGGCTATTACCAGCAAATGTATTTTTATACTGAAACATTTGTCTTTAGAGTTCTAAATTGTTCAGAATTTGTACAAAGTTGTGCCAATTTTCAAAAACTGCTTGTAGTCAGCTAGAATACAACTGGAACAACAAAGTACATCTACTATTTTGAGACCACACCCGCACTGGATTTGTTATTGTGTACAGTTGCTGGTCACATTTTCATCAAAATTAGTATCAAAGAGTGTGTCAACTTCCAGATAAGCAGGAAGGCAAAGTCATATGAAGCAGTTGTTTACTGGTGGGTTTATAACAGCAATCCACATCTGTTGAGTCAGAGGGCAGCTGAGGTCACCAGACATTCTGGCACAAATCCAGGGATTTGCTCGACTCCTTTGAATCCTTACACACACACACCCATTTATCACATTCAACCCGTCGCCACACTTCAACCTTTTCAGGAGACATTTTATTAGACTGGAAACTGCAGTATATAAACAAAAACTCATTCTCTAGTTCACCTCTTTGTTTTGGAGCTGATAGTTTGGTGCCTGCAGTAGACAGTGTTGTATATAGTGGGAGAGACAATGAAGCAGAAAGATCAGGATCTTAATGTTTTTATTTTCAAACTTATGTTTCCGTCTAGTTTATACACCCCTACTTCATCTTTGGAACCATAAAACATTTGGAAATGATGCTTACCTCGATTAAAGAAAATTCTTTGACTTTTAATCTCGATGGGCAAGTACAGAATTTTAGAAGCAATGATGCAAATACACCATTTATCAGGCTACGTCTTCCCTTGATTTACATCTACAATGTGACT